>NW_010109438.1:0-28792 GCF_000699245.1 Pterocles gutturalis
CTGGACGACCATGGCTTAAGTTGTAAGATCATCCATAAATGCCTGTTTGTGCCCATCAGTAGCTGCATGGAGCATCTGGAAGCACAATTTGCCCTCCCACATGAAGAGGAAGGCTGGATGGGTGAGGCAGTGAGGAATTTTTCTACAGTTTGTTGACCCACCATGTCAGCTCATTTGTTTGGGTTTTTTAGTTGCTGTTGTTCTGGGTATTTTTTTTTTAACTTTAAGGAGGATTGTTTGCAGTGTCTGATAATACATTGGCTCCATTTCCTACTCATTGTAGGGAATGTGTTACTAATAGGATGTTACTAGGACAACTCTCCTTCTGGCACCTACCTAATTACAGTTATCTCCAAGGCCTGGCAGACCCATATGTCAACACTGAATGTAGTAGTGGCAAGTTGGAGGGATGCTTCTTTAACATCCTGGACCACGAAGATGAGAAACCTGTGTTGCAGAGTCGATGGGGTATTTGTGGGGTAGGGAGGTAGGCAAAAAAGACAGGAAAAACTGAAAAACCTTGGAAAGCGAGGAACAAATTTAGCAATTGTTAATAATGACTGGAAGGAGATGAGAGAATGGAAAACAGATGCGTACAGTTTTAGACGGGGGATGGTTATGTGCCAGAGCTGTTCTGGTGGAGAGCCTCCCATCTTGGGAACACACACACCAAGGCAGCGCAGCTTTCTGCTGTGGTTGTTTCCAAAGAATGAGCTAATAAGAATCAATTTATAGAACAAAGCAAACAAAACTTGGGCTTCTGCTCAGGGGAACTTGTGCAATTCTGGTTAGCAATCAGGCTTCAACAGAAGCCAAATGCTGATCCATAAAAGTATAATTACTCTTGTTTCATTTGGAACCTTTTGTTCTGGATTGCATTCAAAACTACTGTAAGCCCCTTTGTGAGATTCTTTTTCTTTTGAGGCAAGAGAAAAAGAGGCCTTTTGATTTAATAGTTCTACTTTGTTTCAGTTAAAAAGGAGAAAAAAAACCTGCATTATCTTTGCCTTTCTTCTTTAAGAGTCTTTCCTTCTGCAGAATAGCAGCCAGCAGGTCGCAGTTTAGGATGACGGGTCTAACACAAGGAGGAAGTTGTGTTACAGAATGGTAAGCAATATTGTGTTTTTAAGATCCAGTACTGTTTGTCATTTTCAGATGCAAACTGAATACAATTTTGCTATTTAATTGGAAATGACGACAAATTTCTTGCAAAGCCCAGAAAGCTTGAAATTGCAGATGTGACTTAACCTGCTGAGCTGCTTTTCCTTCTAATTATGTAATGGTGAAAGGAGTAAATTGAAAATGGTGTCTTCTGAAAGTCTAAAAACAACAGGAAAGAGAAAAATAGTATTGGAGAACAACTGTACAAAACTAAAGTTGTGTTTAACGATGAAATGAGTGATTTTTGAGGGGCCTTCTGATTCTGAGAACAGCATAGGAGGGTGAAAATATTTGTTTATCCACTATAAAATGGCATGTCTGCTGAGAATCATCCAGGGCTACACATAATATGGACTTCATTAGCATTTATTAGATCGCTGTATTTCACTTAAATATACTGGCTTATTTTAATGTCTTTTGTGTGTTCTTTAATCTCTTTTTAGGTTATTTTTCCTGCAGATTCAAGGATCATTTCTAGTGGAGGATCATAAAAGCTGTATTTTGTTGGTCTGCCATGTCCTGCAGCTTTTTATTTTTCCATTATGTATATCAGACACAGCATTTATTGTGTTACTAATAACTGAACAAATTCTAAGTCATCTTGTTGGATAATGGGCACTACCTTGAAACAGCTTCTTCCATTTTTAGTGGCTTACACTCACAAACTCTTGTGTGAGTATCTACTGCTACCAGTCAACTCCCTAGGGGAGGTTAGAGCAGGGGAATGGAGAGGCTGAGATTGACCGTGATTTCTGTAATTTGACTTGGTAGCGAGGCTGATTAGAGCTCAGAAATACCTGGCTCCCATTACAGAAATGTCCTAATGACTAGAGCGTGAAGGCTCTGCCCTGCCTGCGCTGCAGAGGAATTGTGCAGAAGGAACAAGCAGGGAGTGTGCACAAACACACGCGCTCTTTGTGCCGGGGACTTCTCGTGACTGCTGGCTGTGTCTATGGGGGGAATTAGCACTACATTTCAGCTGGGCTGCCACACCAAACAGTCTTTCTGTTTCTCACTAAAATGAAAACCTGGAGAAATTAATTAATTCAGTTGACATTCCGGGTGGCAGAAAGTGAAACAGAGAGGTAGTGAAGATCTGAAGAGAGCCAAGTAATAAGGCATGCCTTGCTCATCCAGGAGCGTAGAGCCTTGACCCACATGCCAGTGTAGGTTATCCAGATTTGGTTTTCCCACATGCCAGAGGGCATTTGAGGCCACATGTCCTAGGAGAGGCCCTAACTGAAGAAGGCGTCCTCATTTCTCTTTTGTTAACTCTTATTTCATTTTTTTTTATATAAAAGGATCAAACCCTGTTGCAGTGGCTTTTATCCCCCTTTCCCCTTTTTATATAAAAGGATCAAACCCTGTTGCAGTGGCTTGAATCCCACTGTCCCATGTCACAGAGTACGCCGTCATCAGCAGGGCAGAGTGAGGCGCTTGCTGACTCTGCCTCTAATTATTCTGAGTATTTTATATGTAATGAGCAGCTGCAGCACAAGGTCTGGAGGGCACCCCTGTTCCCAATCCAAAATAGCCTGTTGTCCACTTCAGGCTGGATTCAGGCAGAAGAAAAATCAGATCCATGTTTTCTCACTTCTCAAACAGAGTCTTAAGAGACAGATTGCTCGCTTGCCTTCTCACTCTACTTACTTATATAAGGCAAGCATTTGCAGAATACTAAGGAATCAAGGATGCAAATTTCTGTGTACATTGCTGTTCCTTAAAATGTGCCAGTCTGTTATGATGGGCCAGGGATATTTTAGCTGGCAGGAATATGGACTCCCAGCAAAGATTTGGCTACAGTCATGTAGCAGGCAGCGCAGATGTAGTAGGAATGTTCTTAAATGATGGACATATATCCTTTTTTATTGTAGCTGCTGACTTAATCTGAGCCCTGTCTGTATTTCTTAATTTAAAAAAAAACAAAACAAAACAAAAAAACCAACACCACCATCAACAAAAAAAACCCAGACCCAGACAATTATTCCTGTAAGATTCTCAGACTGAATTGGAAATTTATCTACTGGGTTTTCTAGCCCTTTGACTAACCACGGTGTGTCTGAAGTAGGGAAGAGGTGCAGAGGCCAGCAGGACTCTGGGGATGATTTGCTTTTGCCTTTGACTGCTGTTAACTTTTTTTCTGGTTCTGTTTGTAAAGATTCTAGTGACTGGCTGCTGTCAGCAGGATTTTTTTTCAGTTGCATAAGGACTGAGAAAACAGTATCTGTCTGACTCTTCCACAGTGAATGGCTTTCAAGTTAAGCCATGGCTGCGGTTATTGTGCTCTAGCTGTGACACTATAAATAAAGTTATTAACAGCAATATGTAAATTAGTTTCTATTTTTGTTCCTTGTATTGTTTGCAGAATCTAGGGCAGTTATTCAGTAAGAATCATCTGCTGTTTAGCACTGAGCCTACCAGCATTTGATGCTGTGTGGGCTGCTGCTTTTTTTCCCCTTTTCTTTCTTTCTTTGCACTGGCTTTTAGAATCCAGCTCCTTTGCAAGTTTGTTTATTGTGGTATATAAGAAATAGAGACGCTGTGCTAAGCATTTTCAGGCTTCCGGAGAGTGGCTTGGTACTTAAGAATAGAGAATCATCTCTTGATAACTGAACTGTAGGAGCATTAGAAACAGCTACACAAACATCAACTACCACAGCTGCTATTTGCTTTAGTGCACATCTTGCAAATTCCTGTTTGTTCAAAGATCTTCACGGTTTGTGTTTTGTTTGCATGCTCTGTTTCCTTCCGCTCCCCTCTCCATCGCTCTGGATTTGCCTGACAGCCTTGGGCCCTGTTCACGCTGGGAGCTTGTACCACGTTCATTCCTGCAGCCACAGTACAGCCCCCCCACCCCCTGAGAGAGAGCATGGATGTGTTGTTTTAGAAGCACTTTACTACTGTCATGGCTACTCCTATCTGTAAGAGCAAGTTATTCTAATCCAAGGCTTCTGTTTAGATACCTGAGTGCATCTGTGCTAGAGATGGGAGCCGTGTGGCTGCTAACATAGATACCCTCTACGACATTTCACATGAGACAGTTTGCTCAACTTCTTCCTGCTTTGCAAGTGAATTTAGCTCTGGCTTCCCCAAATCCCCTACAGGAAAAGTCCTGACCTATTTGTCCTGTGATTCATTAGCCACAATTTTATTGCCAACTGTGTTAGCCTTCAGATGGGTATGTGTCCTCCGTGGCAGTTTAATTCCATTTCATGCGGCTTTGTGAAAGGCCATCGTAACGTTGGAATACCAGCAAGCTGTGTCTCCAGCTTCACTCCTTGCCTGAAGTAGGGGTTAGTTTTATGGTGTATATATATCATCTGAATATACAGATTTAAGTTGTGACACCCATGTTCTAAACTGAACTGAACTCATCCTTTCAAATGCCAGGCACTTTTTTTTTTTTTAATCTTCAAGCCAAAATTGCTGCTACTGTAGTGGCATAGAAAATAAGCAGAAATCAGCTAAAATGTTTTTGCATAGACATAGAAAGTTCTGACACAGTACCTTCCCTCTTGTTTTTATGTTCTGAGACACATTGCCATAATATATATTTTAATTGGTTTCTGAGGTGGCTTTCTATGCTATGGAAAAGATCTGGTCAGAGTCTATTGATATTATTGGCATTAGTTCACTGGTAAACTAATAACTGTTTACAGCAACTTCATTTGGAGATGATATTTTGTGAATATTGAGAGTAGCAAGCAAATGGCTTAGTGAAATATCTTAACGCATTAACACAGGAATTAAATTTTCTGATGGAATATAGGAGAAAAGCCATTTCTTTATACACAGATCTATTATTCTGGTGGTGCCAATTACGGTAATTCTCTTGATTTCAAGTTAAAATGATATGCCTGCTTCACTGTGAAAAGAAACCACTGATTGCAAAAATCAGGGGAGATTCAGTGGAAAGTCAAAAAAACTTATATATGCGGTGGGCAGACTGCCTTACCATGCTCCCTGCTCCAGCATCTCAGGAGTAGGTTTTCTGTGGATGTTCCCTGGACTCATGAGGCCAGGACTGACATTCCTGTTTTGTCATGGTTTTCCCACATGACTTTGAGCCCCTTTATATATATATTTTTATGTACCATACTGCTGTCTCTGCAAAATAGTGTGGTGTTGCTTTTCTAGCACCAATGACATTTTAACAATTGCTTAATGCCACTTGGAAGACTTCATATGTTTAACAAGCTAGAGATGCAGTGGTCCATTTTATTTTATACAGAAAGAAATTTGAGACCTAGACAGATAGTTAACTGATCACAGTGTCAAATAATGGGCTGTCAAAGATTAGACTCAAGGGGTCTTGGTAGCTAGTATCTTGACTAGCATAATTAAAAAAAAAAAAAGTGGTGTAAATGTTTTCTGATATTACAGTATATAATCGGGATGCAGTAAAATAGATTTAACACTGCTTATGATCTATGAAATCGTAGAATCATAGAATGGCCTGGGTTGAAAAGGACCTTAAAGATCATCTAGTTTCAACCCCCCTGCTGTGGGCACGGTTTCCAATCACTAGAGCAGGCTGCCCAGGGCCCCGTCCAGCCTGGTCTTGAAAAATGATGGACATAGAGTATTTGGAATATGGGGAATGTTAGGGGCTGAAGAGAGTTTATTGTTCCCTGCTCAAGGATGATCTTTGTATAGAAATGCTCATTTAGTGAGCTCGCCTATCCTGCTTTCTAAGGGGGAATGTTTTTACTGCTGATATTGATTGAACAGAATTTCATTATATTTACATTGTTTCTCCATGGCAACAGGAGTTTTCTGTGTCACCAAAGGAAACCAGAGATAGATGCCAGTTCAAGTGCCATTGATTAATGGCGATGTGATGGTAAATCACATCTTAAAAAGGAAACAAAACCTTTAACATTAAATTGTAGCCCTCGTAAAGTTGTGAGAACTTTACTCACGAGTTAAGGATATCTATTAATTACTGGTTCTTATCATCTGAGGAATATTAATATAGTGTACAATAACCAGATAACAAGTCTAATTTCCTGTGGGATTTTTTCCTTTTCTTTTAATTCTGAAATTATAGACAATCTCCCCTCTCACTGAAAACATCATGTGTTTTATTATTAAATTTATTGTCAGGTTTGTTTATTAACTAATAACAAGTTGATCCCTCAGTTAGTGAACTGTACCATTTTCTTTGGCCAGCCATTTTACCTTTCAGAATAACTGGCAAAGGGTTACGTCTTCATTTTAAAGTTCTTCTCCACTGATTTTGCATCGGTGTTTCTCAGAAAAGTGGCCATCATGAAGGGTGTGCAGTTGTTTCTCTATATACTTTGGGTCCATTTCTCGCTACAGTTTCATCAGTATCATTTTAAAAACAAAACTACTCAATTAAATTTAAAAATATAGAAATGAGGAGGCAGCAAGTCAACTCATGTTGACTGTTCCAAAAAGGGCAGTAAGACTCGTGTTCCTCTTCTTCCACAATCAGTTTTCCAAGCAAATGGCCACTTCAGTATTATTGATCTAGTAAGCTTCCAAACACGAATGGTAATTGTATACAGAACATCGTATCACTTGTCCATTCCCAGCTTATCCATGAAACAGCCTGCATATTTTGGCACCTACTCTCCTTGGGAAAACAAGATAACTACAGGAAAGGCATAGTTGCTCCTTAATGTTTTAAATTATGACATTTATATACTAATGTAATGTTTTCATTATGTAGTGACTTTCCAGAGGGTAAACCCTGACTAAATAAATTTACCCTGTGAATAAATAAATCACAAAAGGACAGGACACTAGGGAAGCTAGAGGAGAGAGTGAGGAAGAAGTAAGGTTACGTTGAAATGACCGCTGCGTCCAGAATTACTGCAGGTTTTTGGGTAGGGAGTACAAAAGCATCATTGTTTTACTGAATATCCATGATACTGGGGAAGAAGAGACTGAATGCAATTTGCACAGCTATGAAGTGCTCATTCTTTGACCATCAAAACCAAAGACCTCAGCAATATATAGCACAAAGCATCCCAAACTCAATTAGATGCAACTTACTCGATCTCTATCCCATGTGAAACTGTTAACTGTCTGTGCCAAAATTTATCACTCTGTTGCATTCTCTGACAACGGATTGATTGCTGGCACTCAGCCTCTATGCAACAGGTTGTCTTTTGTTTTAACACTTAAGCTTTTAGTTGTTTCTCTTGCCTATTGTGCTGCCTCTATGACTTCAAGTCACTTTTGGAAGCCATTTTCATGAAGGAGGACAGGGAGGAATAGTGCCAGACTCCTACAACTGTGGTGGTAATGGATAGTCCCTTCTTGCAGAGTTCTCTTAGCTCTGTCTTCCTTTTTGTTGTTTTTTTGGCAGAATTTTGGCATCAGAAATTGCTCTAATGCCAGAAAACAGACTGCAAGAATGCTCACAGCAAAAAGCATGTCTGAAGCTTGAAAACCAGAAAATAGCATGGCTTTTCCTTTTTGTTTTATATGCAGTTCTGGATTTCAGGCTGTCTTGTGGGACAAATGAATCTGAGATTTATTTTGCTGTGGGCTGGACCCAGCTCTGGTTTGGGCAGACCTACCAGCTCTTTTGCACTGGTCAGGCAGAGCCGGGTGGGTCTGGGCTTGCTCGGAGCCAAAGCAAAGACACATGGTGCGGTCAGCAGTATGTGTAGTTCCTTTGCATCTTTCTGGAAAAGGCCATGTTCAACTTTGCCTTCCTAAACTTCCTTGGAGTTGGAATGGATTTGGCAGCTTTCTCACTTACATCGTTTTCCCCCTGACTGGAATGATTGGAAAAATTTTCACATTCCCATGAGTGCCTTCTTAGATACATGAAAAATGTCTGAAGTCCCTCCTTCTTAAAAACTCAAAATCTCATTTAGGCCACTTGGTTTGACAGACAGTAGCATCTAATTTGGGTCACAGTAGTGGAGTAATAAAATTCCTTCCACTTATCTCAAAGACATCTATAACATGCTCCACCTATATTTTGGCTAGTAACCACTGCATATCTATCTTTATTTGTTTTGCCTTCCCCAAATAGTTTTTCTTCCCAAAAGGCTATTTATTACTCCTGTTTCCAGTGGAGAATCAATCTGGTTAAATATAGCCTGCTGAAATAGGAAAATCTTTTAACTCGAGATGTTTAGGGGGAGAGGATAGTAAGTTTTTCATGTTTAAAATAAAAAATTAGTACTGATGCTGCTTAGCTATAACTAAGTTCCAATAACTGGGGTTGCTACTCATGCCTGTAAACCGCAAACCTAGAACGGTCATGGAAAAACTTTTCCTTGTATGACTGGTGCAGTCTTCCCCTTCTGGTTGGTGATCTCAGGATCTTAATTTTTTCTCATTTCCTGCGCTGACAGTGAAGGACAGACCATAGGCATCGAGGTGAGGAGGACTGAAGATGATGGAAAGTATGGTGCCGTTTTTCTCAGCCAGGGTCAGACACGCTCAGCGGGGCATTCCCAGGAGCACGCTGCTAACGCAGACAGAGCTGCAACTGCAAATGCTGAGAGTTTGTGCTGGAGATGTGCATCTCCCAGCTGAGTCCCTCAGGCAGCTCTAGCTTTCGGTAACACTCATTTGAGAGCAAACACAGGAAAATCAAGTAAAGGCAGGGTTCTACAGTTTATATCTTTGCGATGAGCCTTGCTGTTGTCATGCTGAGGCTCTGCGGATGGCAGTCTGCACGTTGCCACCAGTGTCTCTGAGAGCCATCTGGTCTTCTGCTTCTTTGTCAGTTTTTACTCTGTCACTACTTTCAGTTAGTACGGTCTTGCAGAGTGAACTTCTCAAATATGGGATGTGGGTTCGGTTTACATTTTTGGCTACTTTGGAGGAGGGACAGGAGGCTTTCTGCATTTTGCTATGAAGAAAAAGTTGAAAAGGCTCACAGTTTTCTGGGCTTTTGGTTTTGTAGGGGTTTGTGTATATTTCCTCCTGTTTTGTGTTATTCTCTCTCTCTCTAAAGTATTGCTTTGCTTATCAGAGCACTTATGTACATATGTGCCTTCTCACCCTCTTGAGCAAGTGGAAGCCAGCATGACTGGTTTTAAGATGGAGCTCTGTCACAGTGCACAGTCAAGTCCCACTTCCCAAGGGGAAGCTGTGCCTGCTGATGTGTCACAGAAGTGCTAGAGCTTATTTGAAACAACAGGTGATTTCCAATAGTAAACGGATCTTCTCTGAAATGACTATATAAGTTCAGGGAAGAGAGTATATATTTTTACTGTTGTGGTTTTGTTTTTTCCATGACTGTAGGAAAATGAAATATTTTAACCTCTGATCTGTCTGATGTCCTGCTGTTCTGAACATTTTTTGTATCACTAAGGCTAAGAGGTTAGCCTGTCGCATAGACATCCCTAGAGAGCCAGGCTGATGTCCTGTTGAGACCTGAGTTAGTCTGGAAGTAGCTTGCAGCCTTTGCTGGACCAGTTACTGGGCTGTCACTCAGCATGATGATCTGTGTGGACCACTTCACCCCCCTTAGGTGGGCTTTGCTGCCCTTGCTTACATTTGTGCTGCTTTACTGCCTGACTGTGGTCACTGTGCCACTGCTGTGAACTTGTCCTCAGCTTGTTTTGGTTTGTCCCTTTGTTGCTGTTATTGAATTCAGTACGGAAAGAGCATTATGAGATGTTCTCCCATAGTGTTTCTGGAAGCTGAAACCCTTTTTGTACATAGGGTGGGTACATAGAGGACCTCCTTGTCATCCCATCCCCAAGTGGCTATAGCTAGGAAAGAGATGGGGTGTATCTTGGTGCCATGTCTATTCTAGGAACTTCTAGATGAACTTAATACTATATTTATGCTGCTGGAGCTGGAAAATAACTTCTGGGCATACAGTGCTGATGGGGAACTAGCTTTTAAGCAGACGTCCAAGTGCAAAAACTGTTTCATTTACCAAACTGCTCAAGAGATGTTCCCACCTTGGAAATACTGAAAGGCGTCTGAACGTGGTCTTGGGTATCCAGCTCTAGGTGGCTCTGCTTGAGCAGGGGGGTTGGACGAGCTGACCTGCAGAGGTCCTTTCCAGCCCTCAACCATTCAACCATTCTGTGATTCTGTGAAAGCCTAGTTTTGGTGTTAAGGGCTTCACACCTAGCCCTTCAACTGAGAGTTTTGTCACCTTCATGCCAATCCATCCTCCTTCTTTCTCCTTCCTTGTTTGTAGCTTGACTTCATGACATGCAACACCAATAGCAGTGGATGGTGTTGTAAACTAATAGTAGCACCCTGAGACACTGTCCTCACCAATGAGCCGAGTGAATTCACTGGCAAGGGCAGAGTGTGTCTACAGCAAGTGACTTTCTCTTGTTACACCTTTGCTTTGCAAATTAATGAGCTTGTATTTAGTGAACGATTACTATTTTACTATAGTACACTAACTTTTTTTTCTCTTGTAGGTATCATTCATTGCAGTAAAATATCATGGCTTTGATTCACATGCAGTCAGATGCGCTTTGTTGTTTTTATAAGTCATTAAATCTCACCGAGGCTGGGGTTCTGTTCTGTTTCCCATGCAGTGCCTGTGGTGTTCGGTTTCCAGTAACACATGGTGTTTATATTCATGACTGGCATTACCGTTGTGATGGTGATAGGGTTTGTGTTTCTTGCCTTGCTTGATTTATGTTGTGGCTGGCGTTCATGGCACGCACATGTCTCAAAATAGAATACGACCCTTTTTTTGTTTTTACATTAGAAGCACCAATGATTTAATTTAGCATTTTGAATAGTCCTGCATTTGCAGGGAAACCTGGCTGTGTCGTGTCCCTCCTTTGATAACTCTGTTAGCTTCAGACATTTAAGGCTGCACTTCAAGACCATTCTCTGTAGGTGTGTGTGGTTTTTAAATGTCTCATGTGGGTTTCCTGCCTCCCACCTTGTCCTTAGGTCTTCCTACTCCTTACATTGTTCTTTGCTTTCTGCCAAGATCTCTCCCCTTCCTGGGCTCTTGCTAAGAACCTTCTCCTTTGCCATCTGAAAGATCCTGTGATGCTTCTGCCTCTGGGTATGTTAGCAGTGCAGTCACAGCAAGGATCACCTGAATTACAGGAGCTAGTTTGAAATCGCCTGTAGTCGTAGGACTCATGGTGCAGTGGGATGGACCTGAGCACAGAGAGTGAAAGCAGCCCAAGCTGGGCAGGCTCACACTGCTGATCTCTGGAGTGGTGCACTGAGGCTTCTGCTGGTACCTGAGCTGCCCATTCATCTTTATCATAACTATTCTGTGAATGCATTATAGACCAAAAAATGGGAAAGCTGAGCTCAGCACTTTGGGAATTTTCTCTTCTTGGCTTAGCAGCTCTTCTCTCCCTTTCACCTTACTCTGCCTTTGCAGCTACGTGAAGCACTCTGCAAAAAGCATCTAGACATCCTGCTCATGGAGGTCTCACAGTCCACAGGTGTGGTGGTGGTTTTGGGAAGGGCCAAGCTCAGGCAGAGGCTGGCATCCCAGTGGCAGCAGCAACTAGAGCTGCATGCCCAGCTTGCCCTGTGCTGCCCATCAGCCCTGGGCTCGTGGAATCAGCAGGAGCCAGCGGCACGGGGATGCTTCAGTCCATGTATCTGCCTTTCCTGCTGTCCTGCCTGGGGCTTGGCAAGAGCAGACAGGTATCAGGCTGGTCCCTATGCAGAGGGGAGGATGGCAGGACCTGGAAGCTACCCAAGCTCCTTTTCATCTTTCATCCCTGTCAGTGTCATGAGCCAGTTAGGGCAACAGGCCCAAAACTGATCTTGCCTTGAACAGCTACGAAATCTTGAGGCAGTCCTTGCTGGAAATAGGAGCTGAAATCAGAGCTTAGGAAAGTATTCACCTCTACCCTGTAACACAATTTGTGGTATTTTCAACCAAAGTTAAACAGAAATAATTTTTTTAAAAAAAGCTTATAAAATGAATGATAACTCTCCTTTTCTTGTCTGTCTTTCCCAGAAATAAACCAGTTTTTTGTCTTTTTGAGGTCATACCCTGGTTACTACTGGACAAAACCCAATCAGATGGTAAATGTGAAAGCAGTGACGGAGTGGAAAATACATCAAGAGCTCTGAAGCCATTACAACATTTTAATTACATGCTAAACTGTTTTTTCCAGAAAGCAGGAGCCTTCCAGATGAAGGGACTGGGACCCAGGCCTGATAATAGTTGCTGACGCCCAGGCTGCAGATTGTGTGGTCAATCCCTTCCAGTCAGCTTCAGCTAATCGTACTTCTAAACCACTGCCTTACTTATCTCATGATATTTTATAGCTATAAAAATTATTCTGTTTGACCTTTTGTTGACCACTGTCATTTACCCCACATTTTGGCACAGCAAAGGCCTATTACTGGCATTGTGCTCCCACCAGCAAGGAAATGCCTTGCCCTCTGAAGACTGACAAATAGTTGGCTTGAGTTGTCCCCTTCATCACAATCATCCATCACCATTGTCCTTTAATAAAATATTTTCATTGTTAAGTGTAGTCTGACATGGAAGACTGAAGTGTGGAGTGAGGACCTAAGGGTAGTGGGGAAGCTGTGTGTTAAGGCACCTAAGTCTGGATGAGGTGTACTGGCAAGACTGGGAGATGCTCTTGCAACATCACTGTGTAGATGTTGTGTGTGAAAGGAGATACAGTGGGCTTTGTTTTTAAAGAAAAGCTCTGACTAAATACAGGATGAGGATCATGTGCTGTTCCATGATGGCTATTGTAAGAGAAATCTACTTTTTTCATAGGTATTTCTGGGCTGTTGGGTAGTTTACAGGGAGAAGACTGAATTTAAGGGGTACTGGGGCTAATGACAAATGGAATAGAAGTGGCGTGGCACACCACCGCGTACACAGGTCCCCGTTCCTCCCTTCCAGGTCATTAGCAGGGTTGGGACCGATAAACCTGGTTGTTGTCTCTGCTGTTGGAGCTGCGGTGCTGGCAGGATTGTGTGGAGGGAACAGATTAGGCAGGAGGAGTAAAATGGGATTTAGTGGCTTTCAGAGCTCTCTGTTGAGGGCAGAGGACAGAGAGGCTTCAGGCTGTGTTCCTGTTTGCAAGGGCTGGTTTCTCTGACAGTCGTGTGTTGTTCTTTCTCCAGTCTCCTGCCACAAATGTGTCTTTCCCCTCTCTGTCTTCAGTTCCCAGATCACTGCTCTGTCTTCTGCCATCTCCCATGTGGTCCTTTCCATACCATGATGAGGTTTTCCATTCCCTGCAGCCCATGTGTCCCAGGCAGTGTCTTCTGATAGCTCAGTGGCATAGCTATATGGCAGCGGAGCAGGTCACACAGCTTCTAAAGCCTGTAGTGGAATATGCCCAGGTGCTGCAACAGGTTCATGTGTTACTTGGATAGCTGACATGGAAAAGAGGCAAAGGGATGGACCATGCAGGTAGATATGTTCATGTTAATCACAAAGTGTGCAAAGACTGAGTCATGCAAAAGACTTAACACGTAACCAATTCTGAGTAGGTTTTCATATAAAGAGCAAAAGACATGTGCCAGATGAAGCTCTTCCCTTTATTGCCAAGTGTCATGTCCATGTTCAAGAGTGAGGAGAGACTTGAAGCATCTAAAAAAATACTTGTCATTCATTCTTTTACTTTAGATAAAACCAAACTTCTTTTTCCTTGACTTCCTTCTCCAAAATAATCACACTGGCTTTGTTGAAATTGTTTCATGCATCCCTGTTTACTCTTTCGGAGAAGCACCTCATGTAGTAAATGCTGTCTTCCTAACAGAGGCATCAGACAATATTAACTATCCAGTATTGCTACTGGCTTATGTGCAGAATGCATTTCTGAGTCCCGTTGTGCAACCTTTCCAGTTTTTATTCTCATAATAAACCCTTTTGTAGTTGCTTGTAATTGTAGTTTTCTAGAATTCGGCCAGATCTGCATGTGGAGCTGCAACTGTGCTGTCCTTGGAAGTGCAAGACAAGGATCAAGATGAAGGAGATAGCTGCCGAATTTGAACAAAGAGCAATTTGCTGGTCACCCATAGAAGGTTACAAGTTTGAGAAAATGTTGTAATCAAGTAGCTTCAATTTGAAAAGGCATAAATCTGTGCTAGGTTGGCTCCATAGGTCTCTGCTGATTACTTCATTTGCCTGGCTGAAAATATTGCTGTGATTTAACTTCTAAGAATGTCTGATCCACTATCTGGCATGACAGTAATAGGGAAAGGAGGGGGCAACCTATAGTCATTTATCCATTAGGATGCTGTCCTAGCACTAATTTTCTGAATCAGGCATGAGGAGGTGGCTCAGGGCACCCCTGTGTAGTATTTTCAAATATACCTATTGCTATCTGAACAGCAGAGTAGCAATTGCTCTATATTCCTATTATAACACACAGCTCTTACTACCTGCATGCAAGCAAAGAGTGTGAACATGTCCACAAGTGAGGAATTTGCAATTTGCCCCATGCTGGAAGAGTAACATGCTTGCAACAAGATACGTTTTGTTACTTCCACAAAAACTGGAGATATTTCCTATTTGTACATTGCATATTAATACGTACTTAAGCTGCTTAGCCAGCAGCAGAGACATCTCTAAGATTTCAGTCGGTTTCAAGTGCATTTCTTTGGGAGGTTTACTTTTGTTTGTAAATATGTGAAATCTTGATTTATTTTGTGTGTGTTTTCTTAAGTGTTTAAAAAATGGCAAAGTATATTTTGATTCGGACATCCCTGCATTCCTCTCTTGTTTTTTTTTTCTTGTACTTTTTAGTTTCAGTCTGACTGACAAAGAAATATTTAATGCAATATGTTTGGTTAATGATTTATTGGAACTGAAATGTAGAAGGAAAATATGAAAAGCATGCCAGAATTGAAATGTGTTTCAGGATTTTTGCAAAAAATGCTTCTGAAAATATTTTTGTTGTCTTTGCTTTCTATCTGAAGACATTGCAGGGAATTCCAACTGAAAACATAGCCTCTGCAATTTGCTTAAAACATGTTGGAGTTTTATTTTACAAAGAAGAAACAATTCCAAAATGCTTGTTAATTTTTAATTAACACTTTTAATTTCTCTTCCTATTCAAGTACAGCTTGATGCAATAATCAACTTCAAAGAAGAAATCAACTGCTTCATAAGTGTTCCTGTATGGAAAATTATGATTTTTATATTTTATTATTTCATGGTAGACCACCACACACAGCTTTGCACTTTTATAGCATCGCAGGAGCCCGTGTCTGCCAAGCCCATGGTACAGGGCAGGGTGCTGCCAGCCACGGGGCTGGGGTGCATGCGCGGAAGCAGATCACCAAAGCGGGAGTGACAGCTGTGGTAGGCAGGTTGGGGTTATTCACTAGGGAGGGATTTTTTTTAGTGGCTGCACTTTGGCAGCGGGGAAAGCGGACAGAGGAGTGTGGATTTTCTGCAGTGGAGTTAAGACACAGGCAATGCTATTGAGCTGAGAGGTTGAGGAATGTGAACAGAATGGGTAAGTGTTGAATTTATAGCTGGGCTAATCTGGTCATTGTGTAGGAGTGCCTCGTTGTTAATGATTGATAGCATTATCAGGCCACCACCAGCTCCCAGCGTACTGTAAATTTTCTGGACATGGGTCAGGGGTGGAGGGATGAAACGCTTGTGGATTTTCTCACCCTTTCTAACCTCTGGAGAGGATGAGGCTGTGCCCCTCAGGGCTTTACATGTGATAGAGGCTGTAGCATAAGGTGGCATTAGGGGTGCTTATCTCGTTGCTGCTATAGAGCTGGGACACTTCTACCTGCGTCCCCATCCCTGGACTTCTACTCCAGAACTTACACAAATATCAGCAAAAAAATTTATGACACTTTCATATTTTTTTTCTCTTTTTTCCCAAGCATCCTCTTTGCAGACATAGAGGGTTTCACAAGTCTGGCCTCCCAGTGCACTGCTCAGGAGCTGGTCATGACGCTGAACGAGCTCTTTGCCAGATTTGATAAGCTAGCAGCTGTAAGTTTTCTATTATAATTCTGATATATTTTTTTCCTGTTGCAAGAATGACATACTGTGCTGGTTCACTGGATTTCTGTAAATATTCACTGCCCTAAAAGGCAAGCTATTGCAAGCATGAGTATACGCTGAATGCTTCTCTCTCCTTTATTATTATCATTATTTTTTTAGGAGAACCACTGTTTACGTATCAAGATCTTGGGTGATTGCTATTACTGTGTGTCTGGGTTGCCGGAAGCAAGAGCTGACCATGCACACTGCTGTGTTGAAATGGGAATGGATATGATAGAGGCCATCTCGTAAGTACCATATTCCCCATGAGAATTTCAGAATGAATAGCAAGTAGATTCTTTTTCCTCTTAGGTCTTCCTTATATTAGTAGCGAGGTAGCCAAAACCAGGGAGGGAGACCAGCTGGAACAAGAAAACAAAATGCAGTAAAGGTTTGGCAGCAGAAGGACAGACACTGAGTCCATTACAGCCATGTGGATATCACAGCTCAGTCTCCTCATGAGAAAGTCAAAGGTTACTGTAGTTACTGGAAGTCTCATTCCAAAGGAGATTTCCAGTCAATTACAGCAATGTGAAATCAGAGGATTAATAATGTTATTGAATTTCAGTCACTCTTCTCTTATCTGTCTTTAAACCAGCTTTTTACTCACCTTACAATTCCTCTGCTAAGGTCTGTCTTCTCTAGTTTAACTAATCCTTCTTCATGTGTCCCTTTTCCAAAAAGGTCAGATTCAAGACTTTCTTGCTTTAGTTAAATTAATTATTGAAGAAAGCCATAAAGTCAGTCTGGCACAGACTGGGACCGATCTGTGGTGCTTTTTACTTTATTTCCACTTACTTCCCCATCTTTATTTTTCATTTTTATATCTGTTTTGAAGTTTTTGCTGCTCCTGAGATCAGACTAGCAATCCAGTGTTTGTCCAGACCATTCCTGTCTTTAGAGAGTAACAAATATGAGACCCATATCTAGTTATATCACTTGGAGGATTGCAGACAATGTTGAATATTGTTTGCATTGGACATGAGCTTTCACAAGCCAATTCTTTTAGAATTCAGGGAGGGAAGATAAATTGGGTCATCCTGAGTGCATGCAAGTTTAGGCACAGAATTCAGTCGGTTTCGGATGGTAACTGAGCTGACCTTAATGTCTACACCATCCTTGCTGCACAGAGGCTCTGCTTCTTTTTCCCTTCTCTTCTAGTTTTTTTATTTTGTGAAAGCATCTTCTGAAGTATCAGTAGCAACAACAGAGAAGTAGAAGATCTCTATGCAGTTCTGTTCTCATTCCATTCAGTAAATTGACGGAGTTTCCACTTCGTGTTCATAAAAACTAGAGCTACCTGTTTGCTGAGCTTGATACAGTACATATTTATCATATAAATTTGTGCAAGGACATGAATACCCACCCACACTGTTCAGCCTTGTTTTCATAACGTAGATACATAGTTTGAAAAGCAGTGTTTTCACCCAGCAGACCCCATTCAAAGAGTAGAGTGCAGCATTCCCTTGCTTTGTACAGAGTACACTGTCAAGACTTCCTACCTTTCATTTCCTGGTTTTAAACTCTGCTGCTTTGCTCCAGTCTCCTTTTGGAGTTTGTATGCAAAACACAAAATAAAAGGAGTTGCAACTCGTTTTCAGTAGCCCTTGAAAGGATGCTGTTTCTTCCAGGTGAAGTACAATTTAGCGGCAGGTCTTGTCAAACACAAGAAAGCAGCAGCAATTCTTAGCCACCAGCCTTACAAAGAAGACACTGTACATTGCCCAGAAAAGTCTCACTTTCTGCTGTAGTTGTTGGCCTGATGAAATCCAGAGACCTTGACCCGTTGCTGTGTAATCCCCCAAAACGCTGAGTAACACCAGGATGTCTAGACTTCATTGACTAACTGCAACACACATTACCTTGAAATAAACATGGAGCTGAAGTGCACTCAGTGTTTGTTTACCAATAGCTCATCAGCAGCCTTTAAAACTTGTTTCCCACTTGATGTATGATAAATGCATTTAACAGTCTTATCTCTTAATAAGTCTGGAAGGTGACTCTGTTCTCACTACCCCAGCTTCCCCCCCACATCCTCTTCCCCTAAGGATCAAGATAAGAGGTTTCACAATTAAGGTAACCAATAGCTACTGAACATTTGATTGCAGGTTTCACCAGCACTGGGCCCTGCTCATAGCCTGATTTCATCTGGGCACAATAACAGCAGGGAGTGTTACCCCAGATCAGAAAGAAAGAATGATACTCGTTGTACTACTGGTATAAATTAACTTTTTTTTAAAAAAAGAAAGGTAACAAGGGTTATTTCATTTGACTATAAAGGATAACCAAAGTCTTTTGTTTGATGCAAAGTCTGGAGAAAGTCACCTTCACATCAACAACTCTGCTGGGAGAAGTTCCCTGGTCTCGTATCAGTAACATGGCTTGGCAGAGGGCGCAGTGGGGTTTCTAGCACGCGTGCAGCACGTTCTTCCTCGCTCCCCAGTTCTGTATCCACACCACAAGGTGTTGTCCTTGCAAGGGTTATGGCCACAGCTGCATTTTCATTACCCCGGTTCCTGCTGCTTTCCCAAGTGTTGTGGTTGGAGATTTTTCAGTTCGTAAGCCTGTGGCACCTTACCCATATGTAGCTTCCCTTCCCTGCTAGAGAATCTCTGCTGCTTATTAGTAAAAATAATGAATGTCACTTCAGCGAGTAGATAGTGAAACATAAGATAGGGAGTGTAAGGAAAAAGGAACTGTAAGAGGGTAAAAGCTACTTAAATGAGAAGTCATCTTGAGCAGCCTTTTAAGGGGCATATTACACTGTGAGGAGTGAACTACAGTCCAGAATTGGTCTATTTTTAAACATTCATTTTCATTAATAACTGAAGCATAAATATTAAATCTGTGTTGATGTTAGGAAGACGGGAGGACTTACTGTCCAGAGGATGTTATCTAAAAAGGACTAGATGAATCTGAAAACCAAAGAGATTGAAATCTGATAGGTATAATGTACAACTTCGTGCTACAAGAAACAACTCAAAGGAAAGGACTATGCTGCCTGTAAAACATGGACAATCTGGGAATGAAGTGATCAGCAATAACAAGAAGCAGAGTTGTTCTGATGGCCTCATCAAGACTTTCCCCTACCCACATTCCTAAATATATTTTCCATGTGAACAGCTCTTGAAGTTAACTTTTGCCCTAAAAGGCCAAAACCCACAAAGAATTCCAGCAGTCATTTTGGGAGTAAGCAGAGCATCCAAAACCTCATTAAAATCAGAGCTTGAGTATTTGTAGCTGCCTGTTTGGAGGGACTGCAGTAGATGTGGTTCTCTGGTTTTGCTGCTCTGACTGCAGCTGTAAGACTGTTCAAGGTTTCCAGCTGCAGTGAGGTATTTCGCACACATATCGTATTTCATCTGTGGAAGACATGATGCCTGGTGCCATACAGACAAATTAAAATCTCTGAAATCATTTCCTTTTTCTCTTTGCAACATGTTATTACTCTTAATGAGGCTGAGTATTGGCAGGTTATGTCCAGCATTGGTATGGAAATCAGAGACCAGCACTTTATTCCTTTTACTGCCCCAAAGATTATTTTTTTAATGAGTTTGCGACTTGACCATGAGTTCAGAGTACATGGATTTACTCTAACGGCTCCCCTTTCTAATCAGTGCTCTGCTTGGCCAGCCAGGCCATTGAAAAGCAGTGCAGCCACTCTGGTTTTGTTGTCCTCTGTGTATGAGCAGCACTGTGGGTATGCGTGAATAATATATGGGTCATTATGGATTTTTGTGTTGTGGGTGCAAGTTTGTACCACTGACTACAGCCATGCAGTTCTTAGTGATGTCCTTTTTTCCCATACCTCTTTTCAGATTAGTCCGGGAGGTGACAGGAGTAAATGTCAACATGAGGGTTGGAATCCACAGCGGGAGAGTTCACTGCGGGGTCTTGGGCCTTAGGAAGTGGCAGTTTGATGTGTGGTCCAACGATGTTACGTTAGCCAACCACATGGAAGCAGGAGGCAAAGCTGGGTAAGTTACTTCAAAGCTGTCACATTAATCCGTGTGTTGTTTTGTGTCCGACATGTCACAGCGAGGTGGAGAAGTGGGGGAAGGAGGTTCAGAGAGTCTGTATGTCTGCTGTAAAATGAACTGTGGGTGCAGTGTTTTTAGCGTGTGTCTACTGTTTGTTCAATGTGTAAGATGCTTACTGTGAACACCTCTCTCTTTAAGAAGATGCCTCCTGACCTGCTTCATTTAAAATAGATTGAACTCCTGTACTACATCTGCAAGAGTAGTGACGTGGCTAAATAAGTTGGGTTTTGTTACTTGCTTGTTCCAGTACATGGAACCTGTCACTGACAGGCGCTGCCTTTTCAGGTGATAATTTTCCAAGCCTACAAAACTGGCTTGTCTTTTGTCTCATTCAAGGCGCATCCACATAACTAAAGCAACCCTGAACTATCTCAATGGAGACTACGAGGTGGAGCTGGGCTTTGGAGGGGAACGCAATGCTTATCTGAAGGAGCACAGTATTGAGACCTTCTTGATTGTACGGTGCAGCCAGAAACGGGTAAGACTAAACAAACTAATTAAGGTTTTAGATACTTTCAATAACTAGATGGTCTCCAAGAAACCAAAGTAGAGTGAACGCTAGCCTTTTGCGTGCATAGAAGGGAATGTAGCCACCTTCTACATAAGGTTTCTGCACCAAGTACTTTCTAGTTCTAGCAAAGAAACTGTCCTGACTTGTTTTCAAAATATTTTTTAAGAATATTGTTAATATCTGTATGTATTTTTTCAATTAAATTTGATACTTGTACAAGTTCTTAAAGCAATAGATTAAAACCACAAATGTCTCTTCTCTGTCAGATTATAGACAGAAGTGTTTTTGTCCACCTGCTCACCATATTGCCGTGAACATAAAGACAGAGCAGTTCTTGTCATTACTTTTCAGCCTCTGTTTCTGAAGATGGGAAAATCTGGCCCACTGTAATGATGGATGATCACTGTGACAGTGGGATGAGATCATACCTACTACTACAACATGGGTCAAACTGCACAAAATAAGGCTATTAGGGCATATTACTGACTTGAACTTGAGTCAAGTCAAACTCAGGTGGACTTGAGCCAATATATCTTCTTATTGTGACACTGCCAGTAACAGAAAATAGGTTGATGTTATCACTAATTTGTATTCTTTTAAATAATGGTAAACTGTAATATTAGAAAAGGACCTTTTTGATCATCTAGTTGAGCCTAGCCAGTAGAATTTCTCATAAGTAATTTCTGCGCTATAGACACTACTTAGCTACTCACAATATGGGGAAGCAAAAAAGATTGGCCTGAACTGAAAATAATTTCAAATATTTCTGAATCTAAGACCAATTAAACCTTCCCATAGGTGTAAATATGAATACCATGAGAATAAATGAATTAGTGTTTGTAACATGTTCCAATAGCATGATTGATTTGAATAACTAACACCTATACAGAAATACTTTGCTACTATTGCCTCATATCCTGAGAGAATGGGAGCCTCAAATCTCCTTAATGGATATTGTGTAAAAAATCTCTAAGAAAATCCCTTATCATCTACTAAAGAGAGAAGCTGATGTTTTGGTTTCTATCTGCTCCTAAAATAAATCTCATTAACAATTGTCAATCTTCAAAAGAGGATTAGAGCTTGCGGTGCAAGATTATTGTTTCCTGAACATCACTGCCTGTCAGTGGGCCAGCTGATGTTTATACCTAAACCACTTCTTCTTTGCTGGGTAGAATAAAGAACACAAACCAAAATACCCTTATGGTCAAGCCTCATCTCTTGGAATGGAGAAGCTATATTGACTTCTTAAGTTGTCTGCCTGTTCTTGCGGAGAACTGAAAGTTTCTCTGGAGACAAGAGGAAGACCTAAGATCAGGATTCTGCTCCTTGCTGGTGTAGACAAAAGACTCAAAAATAGAGACACAGAGCATTTGGGACTTGATTTCATATTTGAACAGAGGGCTGTCTTTTTAACTGGGAGACTGGACAGAGACTCAGGAGAGATGTAGATTCCATTCCAGACTTAGATTTTGAGGAACTTGTATTTTTGTGCCTTGATTTTCCATGGTAAAATAAAATGGGTTCTCCTTCCTCATTCTTTCACTGCTTTATATGTATTTATTGCAGCTCTGTTACACAGTGTAGCCCTTAGCTGAAGTCTCTGGGCCCTACTATAATGCTGCTCTAACATGCTGCATCCCAGAGTAGCAAAGAATTGCAGACGTGTATGGCCTATGTAATTGTTGTGCTAAATTGAAACAGAGAAACTGCTACCCAAGGTGATGGATATTAGTGTTTAGAGTTTGAGGGGCTCATGGTTTGCCCATACTGCTGCAACTTTCTTGCTCCCATAGCCATTTTTTATCCCTTTATGAATACTTTAAAGTTCCCTCCCTCTTTAGAAACTCATTATTTCACATAATATGAAGATCCAAAGTGAGAAAAGCTTTCTCCCATAATCAGCTCAGTCAGTCTTGAATATTTTGCTCGATGCTAGACAAAGTTCTAGCACTTCACTTTTTCCTTCCATTTCTGTTTGATTTTAATGACTTCTTGTGATGTATTTAGCCAGGTTTTCAGTTCAGTCTATTCCAGTAATGGCCATAAAATATTCACCTAACTTAGTAATGGGTTCCTGTGAGTCGTGTCTGGGTCGGTGCTGTCCTCACACACAAGGCACAGGATTTGCATTGACCTCCGAGCAGGTGCATAGTTGACCCAAGTAACTGTTTGCCTGAGCTATTCCTCAGTTCACACAGGCAGACTTGAATTTTATGAATACCTGGTCCATCGGTTCCACAGCCACAGAAACCCAACAATGCCAGGAGTTATGATGAATGTGTAAAATGTAGCGGCATCTGCTTCATACCCTTTTTACTTACTGTTGCCATGGGGAGCCATAACTTTAAATTTCCTGTCTTTTTTTGTTTATTTGACTTTTTCATTGTGTTAATGCCATTTCTTTGGCACAGAGTAAATGGGAGGAACATTTATTTAATGTTTTTGTTCCAGGAACTCAGACTAGCTTCTTCTTTGAAAATAGGGTTTTTTCCCTTCCTAAGGATGCTGTTCACTGGAATATATTTATTTGAGTTTTAGGGGAAAAAAAGCTAGATTCTGATCACTCAGTCTTTAAATAACATCTCTAGAGATGAAAATGTAGTCCTTGTTTTCTATCTGGTACACAGAAGAGTTGTTGTATATCGAAAAAGAATAAACGGCAAAGTTTTAAAATCCAGTCTGTTTACGTTTCTCCCTCCTCATTTTTACCTCCAGATCCACTTTCACCTTTCGTTTGCCCTGTCCTGTGATGCTGCTGCTCTTGTGGGTGAGCAATTGCCTGTGAAGAAGGCAGTGCTCAGATACTCCAGAGCAGTGCAGGAGTCTCTTTTATTATTGTAGTGTTACATTCCCCTAGATAAAAGTGTTTATGGGTTTTTTTGAAAGCATAGCTCCAAAGTTCCAAATTTATTTTCCTTGTGTTTGCTTTCAATTCCTTAAGCTAGGGTTTTTATAATTAAAATATAAAACAGTCTTAATTGTGTGAGATACAAAGGATGCCATGCACTTCATTGTCATGTGAACCTATAAATACACACATATACATATATATATATAAGTATTTATATATATATATAAAGTAATTGTTGTCATAAAATTAGCAGGCTCCACAGTGAAGGTCTGTTGAATTTTTTGCTGGGGTTTGTTTGCCCCCGTTAGTGCTAACAGTGGGCTGCTCTAAAACCTGATTGCTCTGGTTGTCTGGTGTCTGCTGTCAGACAGCGATTGTATCCGCTTTCTCCCTCTCAGCCTTTTTTCTCCTGGCACAAACTCTTCTAATATATTCTCACAATGAAGAAGAGACAAGCACAAGCTCTCACAGCAAGCTCTTCATTTTCGTGATCATCAAAGGAAACCTTTACCTTTTACATAGTTGCATTATCTTGGTGTCTGATATTTATTCCGTGATGAACTGATGTGATTCCTGATAGTGAAGTGAAGTTTCTGACTGTAATCTCTAAGTGAATGATCATGCATTTTGTGCACTTGAATGTCTCAGATCCCATTTCAACTATGTCAGTCCTCAAACGTCAGGTGCTAATACTCCCTTTTTTCTTATCTATTAAATACTACCTCTGCCTCTTCTGTCATTGCTACACTTGGTGCCAGATGTGACAAGAAAATCTGCCCCAAGACTAATCATTGAGTAACTCTGCTAGTAACTTTCATCCAGCTTAATACTTCCTGATTCAAAACCGTCTCTTGCCATTTCACTGGAAACCAGCTCTTTGCCCAGCTTTGTGTTCCTCATCTGTCTTAGCCATTAGACTCCAGCACTGCACTCTCTCAGATGCTCTATGGAAAAAACAAGGCCAGTGAGAGCTACTGTATTTTTTCTGTTCAGAAGAACTTGGATGCTCTCGAGGCTATTAATCCAAGCCCAGCATTTGCTGCTCTGCAAGTTCTGTGTCATGATCCCTGACTAAATAGTTATTAAAAGGATCTGTTACCAGAACTGAAATTGCAGTTGACAGTTTTCTTTATGACTTCAGCACATCACACTTAAGTTTTGCTTCCAGCTTAGTAGTTTTCCATTTATAACCCTACACTTACGATCCCTCTTCTCTTTTGCCTCTGCTGTGGCAATCTGTGATTATCTGAAGAGAAAGAATCTGTTCCTTCAGTTCTAGAGTCATGTAGATTTTTAAGTTTTTGTTATCCTCACATGATATAGGGTGACTCAGAGGGCTGAAGCACCTCCCATACGAGGAGAGGCTGAGAGAGTTGGGGTTGTTCAGCCCGGAGAAGAGAAGGCTCCGGGGAGACCTTAGAGCAGCCTTCTTAAGCAGAGTGCTTAAGGGGGCTACAGGAGAGATGGGCAGGCACTCTTGATCTGGGAGTGTAGCAACAGGAGAAGCGGTAATGGCTTTAAGCTGAAAGAGGGTAGATTTAGATTAGATAGTAGGAGGAAGTTTTTTACTGCGAAGGTGGTGAGGCATTGGAACAGGCTGCCCAGAGAAGCTGTGGATGCCCCATCCCTGGAGGTGTTCAAGGCCAGGCTGGATGAGGCTTTGAGCAACGTGGGCTAGTGGGAGGTGTCCCTGCCCATGGCAGGGGGATGGAATTAGATGATCTTTAAGGTCCTTTCCAACCCAAACCATTCCATGATTCTATGACTTACACAGGGTGACCTCTGTCCTTGTTCAGTATTTTTCTCATTTGTTTGGATAAGTGTTTCTAAGGGATTTAATAACTTAGCATGAAAGAAATACAGGAGTTCTCCAAGGAGACCTTTGCCTTTCCTTCATTACTGGCTTTGCATCTTCATTCTTTATCTGAAAGATTGTATTTCCAGATGAACAGTGAATTATCAGCTAGAATTACCAATACTGTTACCTAGATCTTTACTGATTCCCAGACTTAACCCTGAGGCATTGTAGTGAACTACCCAGCACTACTCAGTACTATGTCTTTATCCTTCTACGGAGTGGTTTTGCTTCATTCTTGTTATACTTTTTTTTTTTTTAAGTGTACCCTGAAGACTGTAGCATTCCTAACACACAACTCTGTACCTCCACCTCCACAACTTTTATATCTGTCCTTCTGCATTTTATTCAAAACACCTGTCCCAGTCGTTACAGCTATCCTATCACATCCCTGCTGTTCCTACGGTACTCAGTTTAATTATTGTTGTAGTATCCAGTAGTCCCAGTTCTTGTGCTGCCCCAGTTTCTGGAGTTTCTACAAGAGCGCGTCACTTGGTGGTTGTTGGCAACTTTCTGCTCTTCTTTGTGATCAGGTGCTGCACTAGTTTGCAGAACCATCACAACTACTCTTCTCATCACTTCTAATCATAGATGTAAGTTTTATGAGAAGGGTGGAAAAGTATGTGTTTGGAGGAGTGGGGAACAGGTGAATAGGATTTTAACATTTAGCTTTTTTAGTTTTATTGTCCTCAACATTGTCACAAGTCTGGGGAAATGCTTTTCTTTGAGCACAAGTGGAAACAAAATGTGACTGTCAACAGATGAGCAATACTGCTGACTAAACACACTGTGCTGAGTGCATACTGTCGGCAAACTGAAAAGATGTTTATTTTTTTCTAATGTCTTTCAATTGCAGTAAACATGGATGTTTCTTTTAACAATAGCAGGTACACAACAGTTTCACAAAGGATTGTTGATGGTGGCCTTAAAACAGCTCAACAAAACTTTGGCTGTAACTCCTAGAAAAACAATTCTCATTCTTTTCTAAATAATGTCCTGGAACTCCATCCAGCTGAAGAAACAAAATAGTCCTTTAAATGTTGTGCATGTGACTCTCCTAAAACACAATCAATCTAGAGTGATGATTCCTCAATTTAACAAATTCAATCACAGCTCAGCAGGGTTCCCCTCATGTAGATTTATGAAGGCAATGGTTTGGAGCATGGAGCACTGCAAGAAGTGTAATTCAGATATCAATAGGACTTCGAGACAATTGAAAGAATAATATGTAGCTGAATCTGAAATGGCTGATCCATGCTCAGATTTCACGGCTTTGTTGCGGTGATAGTGATCAATATGTTGGAAAATCCTATCACACACTAAAGAAGTAACAGGCGTTCTTGATACAATTGATAAGTATAAGAAAATCACAGCTATTTCTGCAGTCTTGCTGCAGCATTACTTTAGCTCAGTGTGTGGGAACTGGTAGTGGGAACATAATAAAACCTCTGGGAATAAGATTTACAGTCTCTTTGTGACTCCAGATTAGAAGAGTTCCCACAACAGCTTTCTGGAGTTTAACCGCTTTAAATGTGAAAAACTCATCGCTGTCAGAAACTTTTGCACCTGCTCCTGTTGTTGGTAGTACCTGTAATGAGTAGGACTGAAAGGTATCATCTCTTCCTTTTCCTTATTCTTCTTTCCAATTTTGTTATGCCTTAGGTGATCCTGTGTGCAAGCTGTCCTCATGCTGTCACTTAGCCAGGAAGAAACAGAGGAGGGATCCTCATAAATTTCCACAGAGGAGCTGTGATCCTTCTAATCCCTTATTTTTGAGTTTGTTATTATCATCACCCCCTGAACAAGTCATTTTTCAGAAATTAAATTAGCTCAACTTTTAAAAATATCGTGTTTTAAAAAAACTGTTTTTGAATAAGTATTGATCGAAGTCCTATAGTACCAGGTAACATAGTAGGCACAGTATATAATGTGGGAAACGAAAAATCCACTATGCTTGTATATATCTGTGTTTTAATCTGATTGGAAATATTGCTGAAACATAGTTCACAACCCAGTGGAAAGCTTCAACAGGGGGTGGGGGGAAATACTGCCAGAGTGCATGTAGCCATGGAAAATTTATGGTGCCTGACCTCATGGTTAGAAATTATCTCAGAACTATATATTTACCTGTTTGTCCCTCCCTTACCTCTACCCAGAGGTGTCAGTAAACATGCATGAGGTCTTTTATTCCCTTTGAATTAATCAAGTGACGCTTCAGAGTCACTAGCACCCGGTGGAAGAATCACTCACTGTCTGAGAGGGGTTAGTACATCTGCTTGGTTTTTTGGCATTAAGACTTTTCTCAAATTCTAACCAAATTTACTAACTCATGGGGGGAAACCTCCTGTATGTATCTTTTATCATCTCTTGATGTAAAGGCATTTCCAATGTAACCAAACAGCTTTGCTTTTATAGGTTCCCAGACTAGTTTCAGCATCTGGGTTTTTTGATTCCTTTTGGTTGAAAACCCTTCACTAAGTTGTAATAAAATGGATTGACAGTGTCACTTCTGTTATTGAAAACAATACATATTTGCTTGGAGATAATAAAACTGTCTTTTCTACTAGTTTTCTGACATCATAACATAGAAGAAAGAAGCAAAGCTGTGACAAAGGTTGCATAACTGAAAAAACACAAGAAAGTGTTACAAATGGTGGCAGAGACCATAAAGAGCACTGACTTTTAAAAAACAAAACCTCAAACCAACTCAAATCTGGTCATCAGCGTTGCATCACATTAGTGTATTTTTAGAAACATTTAAAACACAGCTCTCCTGGAGGTTATCCAGTGGCTCTGTCATGATTGCTCATGTGAAATTCATCTGGTTCCAAGTGCTGGAGTTTTCAGCTCTTGCAGATGAAACAGCAGTGGGTTCAATGTGGGCAAGAGGAGACATGGGAGGCACTTGCTCTCCTGGGGGTGTGCAATGTGGGAGCACGTACGGTTGTCCCCAGCATTAGGTTTGCTCCCACTGAGTTTCCTTGAGATCCTACACTTGTCATCCTGGCTGGGTGGAAAAAGATCTTTGCTGGCAGCCCAGGGCGGCAGTGACTGCTGCTGCTTACTGTCACGGGGCCAGTCGGGTGTCCGGCACAGGGCTTCTGTAGCACCGTGTCCCCTAGTGGCCCAAAGCCTGCAGCACTACATTCCTGGGAACGTTTGGTGCCTGTGTGGTGAGCTTGTGGTCTCATGGGAAATGTCATCATAGCTGTCTCTTTTTTCCAAGAAAAGAAAAGATGATTTCCCATGCTTGTCAATCAGGCAGTTTCCCCAGCACTGAATTTTAACACACTTTAAAAAATTTATTTAAAAAGAAAGAATTTAAGGCAGCATAACACTTGACATTTAACTCTCTGGTTACCATGGAAATAACACCAGGTATTTTGCAAATCCTGACAGGTACAAGTTCCAGTGAATAGCGGGTAATCAAAGTAAA
>NW_010109438.1:28820-48757 GCF_000699245.1 Pterocles gutturalis
ATGCAGACCTATCTGTATTGTCATGCAACACATGAACCAAAATTCTGGAGTTTAAAACAGCTGCTGCTTTCTTTTTAAATTATTCAGTTGTCTGAACACTTTCTGAAACCCAAAATCAACTCCAAGTAAATAAAAAAATTTTCAGTAATCTCATGGAAGCAGCAATTCTTTTGAAAATTTTAATCTCTTAAGTAAAAAAGAGCCAAGGTGTAGTTATCCCTATTGTCTGAATTTTCAAGCTTTCCAGAGTTTGTCTCTTTTAAGCAAGGATGTGATAATTGCCACCCCTCTGCCATCTGAGCCAGTACAGGTAAATTGCACAGTCCTCACTGAGCAAGTCTCCAGTGCAGTCCTTCCTAGAGAAGATTGAAGAGTTTGATCCCGTGCAATAAACTCCTGTCTTTCTGCAGAACACATTCTGTGTAGAAACCTACCCATCTTTTTAGCTGGACAATACGTTCAAAGTAAGGAACTAGCCAGCCTGCTGTTTAGCCTCATTACGTGCTGCACTTTGTACTCTTGTAACTGGCATTGAGCTTGAATGAAACCTTTCTGACAGATCCTGTGCAAACCTTGCAGTAAGCTCCAATTGCAGCAAAGATTCAAAACCAGCTCTAATAACAAAACCAAAGACTTTGTCCAAACTTCTAGAAAGTTAGTGTCAATGCCAAAACTTGCAGCTAGCATTAGGGTAGGGGAGATCATTTTGTCACACCCTGCAATACCAGTAGCCTTAAGAGATTCACAATTAAGTTGTTTGCAAGATTTACAAGCTTTCCTTAGCGTGTCTGGGAAGATGCCCTTGTCTTGCAAGTGTGGAAAATTATTTGCTTGTACCTGGGGAGAAAGGTATCCTGTATTCCCATAGCTTTAAGGCTCCTGTTCTTCAACCAGATTATTCTGTGTGTCACTTGCCTTGCACACACAGCAGTCTCTTTTTTTTTTTTTTTTGAGGATCTCCATGTAGCATCTCAGCTTGGAACTGCAGTTTCATATCTGAAGTGATTCAGTTTGATTCCGTTTATTAAAATTTTGGAATTTAGGAATGCTCCCTGTGTTTACACAGGTTATGGTGGTTATTCAAAACAGGCGAAGGAGTAAAATGGTGGGCACTACTTAGGGGCAAGTGTTCTGAAAATTTTCACAGCATAGCTGTAAACAGGGAGAGAAAAATGGTGGAGTGGGACTGCTTCTGATCAGCGGCCACTTCATAAAGTTCAAGGTGCAAAGCCAGCTACTAAGGTGAGAGATCAGAAGTGAGAGATACTTGGAGCATGACTGTCATGTAAATGTTTCAAAATTTATTCTGCATTTCTCTCTTGTTTGTATTTTAGAAAGACGAGAAAGCCACAATAGCCAAGATGAACCGTCAGCGCGCTAATTCCATCAGCCATAACCCACCACACTGGGGTGTTGACCGGCCCTTTTATAACCACCTCGGAGCTCACCAAGTCTCCAAGGAGATGAAGAGAATGGTAATGCCTTTCTTTGTGGACATGAATTTGTTTTCTTCTTAATACAGCATTATATATCCCTTCCTGAATGTTCTTGCAGCCCTGAGGGCGATTTCCAAACGGGGGTGGTAAATTCTGCTTTGACTCCGGAAATGATAATAATTGGTGCATGTGGAGGTGAGTGATTGTGAGATGAGCCGCAAGGTTGTTTGAGAGGGGAAGAGAGGCTGAATGGCACAAAGAAAGCTCTTTTGTCTGACTTGTCCCACGTTCTGAAAACTCATACAGGCTGTGTGAGAAGACTTGATTATCTACAAAAATTGCTCAGTAACCCAGGCATTCAAACAGTAGCTGACATACATTTCTACTAGATCATTACAGATTTCAGCACCCACAGAGGTTTCTTGCTTGCATTATAACAGCCAGATGCTGTTCACCTTCTATAAGCTATGTGCCCATGTACACTCACTGGTCCCCACTAATCATGCCATTGTGTTTAATTCTTGAGAATATGTTCTTAAGTAGATGGATTAATTGGCCTAAGGTAGCAGGCACCTTCATTTCTTGCTTGTACTCTTCAGTCCTCCTAAATTAAAATGAACAAGAGCTAGTTACCAATGCAATTGGACTGAGAGCACTTTTATGACTTATTTTACATAAACCTGTAGATGATATCTTTGTTTCCTGCAATAAAGATGAAGAAAAGAGAGCTTCTATTGTGACAGCTATTTGCAGTAATAATAGAAATATTTAGTACCTCTATAATTGCATGCGTAATCAGATGGTTCTCTGACATTATTAATGCTGTTTTGACCCTTCGTACAGCGTCAAAAGTCTGTATTTATTGCCCACTTTGTTGCTCGTAGTCAAAGTGCTGCTCCACATCACCAAAGCCTTAAAGTATTCAAAGAATTTTTTAACATGAGATTCGTTCCTGCAGCTTAGCATTTTTGGCGTAGCTATAAGCAGCTGCATATGGTGTCTTCTAATGGGAAAATGCCGGCACATTTATTAATAGTTGGTGCTAATATTATTCAATCATAATATTATTTTACAGTGCTAAACTGAATTTCTTAATCTCCATAGTAATGTTTCATTCGTTTCTCAGATCTCCAAATGAGGGCTTCTGACATAAGCATACAGATCAGTGGAACTGTGCATTTTTGTGTGGGCTTTTCAATAGCGTGCGCTCAATAGGCGTGACATTATTAGAAGAGCCTAATCACACTAGCACATAATTATAAGTTTCTCTGAATAGCTTTTAAAGGGTTCTTGCAGCCTCCTGTTCAGAAACAAGGTGTAAGCATGCCAAATGGTATTATGTTTCTTGGTGTTAATTACAGTTTGCCATGTCTAGCTGGTTGTTCAGTTGGAAAAACATAATTATTTATTGAGATATCAAGCCGAGTCCTAAAAACTTCACTGCCCCTCGCTTGTAGGAGGAAATTTTTTTTTTTCCTCTCTCTCTTTATCTTGAAGCTTTTCCTTTAATGGTATTTACCTTTTTATAAATTCAGCAGCTCAGAAAGTCTTTTCCACTCAATCTGCTTCTGTACTACCTCTTGTATTAAACTCTGAGAAGCTGATGTTGTCTATGTTACATGCATCAGGCTATGTTTGAAAAACAGTTTAAACCTGATTCAGATGTATTCTTTTCAGCTAGATTTTTTGATGTTCTTGGGGAATATTTTATAAAATCTGTTATTTACAATATTTCCCACTGCTTTATGTTTGAGATGCATTAGTCAAAATGAAAACGTGCTGCTCTCCATGGCCTAGAGACAATTTTAATATCTGCTAGATGGACATTTTATTGATTAGATCATAGGAATAATTTCTCCATCTCCTGTCTCAACTCTTTCTCTCTCTTTGTTTTAACTTCTAATTTAAATATGCATTTCTTTGCACTACCTGGCTTTGCACAATACTTATTTGTCTGTAATTTCCAACATTTTGCTACATAGACGCTGTGTGTTTAAATGCATCCACAGTGCACACTGGCTGCACGCACATGCATGCTGTCTGCAAACTGCCTGCTTAGAAACACAGAATACAGACAGACAGAAGGGGAGCAGAACTACAAAGGCTTTTTTCAGTGCTCCTCTGGGATGACATGTCATTGATCTTGGTAAGCCGCACCAGCTTTCAAAGCTCCTGAAAAATGTGCTCTTTGTTCCACATCACCCACCTTTCTCCCAGCTCTCTTGCATGTAATTATATATAGCCTTTTTTCTTGGAAACTATGAACATGTAAGGTTGGATTAGTCAAAACAGTATGCTGAAGGCACGCAGTGCAACATTGCCTTTCTCTTTAAAACCTGAAGCTCCTTAGCTCTGTAATTTCAAAGCAGGTGTTTATAAGGGTAACGCTGAGATAGTACTCGGGCAAGAGCCAGGTAATGTTGCAGTGATGTGCAGTTAGGTTATATTGATACGTAGATATGAATACATTTGTGTGTAGAGAGTAACATGGATGGTTATAAAGGACACAGGTTTTTGTCACATTTTGCGTTATGAAGACAACCATATTTCTAGAAAAAAAGAGAGACAGGTTTTTTTGTGGAACTACTTACAATTCCCTGAAAGATAATATTAAAGTTCTCTGAATGGCATTTTTGGGAGGGAACTATTATATTTAATAGAAAACAGAATTATTTTGGCCATTTTCCTTTCCTTTGAGTGCTGGCTCTGGTAGCTGTCTCTGTTCTTGGGCCATATTAGCAGTAGTCCTGGGTAAGTTGAATTAGTGTTGAAGGTAGCCATGTACTCCCTCTCCCCCCTCCTCCCCTTTTGTCGCAGCATTTCAATGTGCTGCCACGTCTGGGCACATCAGCAGTGCATCCAGAGGGGTTTGTGTGGGAGGGCAGCCCAGCCAGCAGCATGGGGAGGTCTTTGGTCCCTGCTTCTCTCCATGTTATGGCTTGGAGCTCAACCTCTGCTGGGTCCAGCTGACTTTCCATGATCCTCCTAGGCTAAGTTGTTCCCCTGGGCATAGAGGAGTTTATTTCAGGCACTTGCACACACATATAAATAAGACAAAATATCTTACACGTGTCCATGCTTCGGTAATATGAAATGTCCTGGAAAACTGGAGTTATTTTCCTAGTCCTACCTGAGCTAACTGGGGCCTGGGTCAGCTGGGACTGCAACTGTACTGGCTCATCCCAACCTGCCCAACAGCTCTTCCATCTCCCTCATGCACTGCTCTGCTTTCCAGACCATCCCCAGTCCTTTTCCCCTCCCATTGCTTAGCAGTGGCCTTTCTTGCCGTGCAGAGCCTCCAGGGAGGCAGCAAGCAGGAGGCACCGACGTTGCCCATTGCTGACCCCAACCCCCATAGGGACTGTGCTGAGTTGGGCTGCCGGCTCAGTGCCTGCCCCTAAAAAACTGGTAAATTTGCACCAGAGGAAGACCAGATATAAATGGCATGGGAGGGCACAGAGCCTTGCTCAGAGCTGGCAGCCTCTGCTGGAGCCCTGGCCCTGGGAGCCCACGTTGTTGGACAGGGTGATGCTGCCGCTGTGGAGGGGCAGGAGGGCTGCCTCGCTCACCCTGGGCAGCAGAGAAGCCTGGACAGGATCAGCTTTGTGGCTGTGTACAGAGGATGAGAAGAGCCAGAGCACAGCAGAAAAGCAGCACAGCTGCTTTCTATTTTTATTGCTTCTTACAGAATGTTTTCTTGTTTCCTAAACAAAAGTCCAAGACCAGTGACTGTATGTCTCTGGAAAAGCAGACTTTTGTACTGCTTGTGATGTATGCAAAGGAGCAGCGTTCCTCCAAGTCTCCATACACCAGCCTTGTCTTCCCCACTGTCTTTCTCATACAGATTTTTCATTGCAAAAGGGTCAAAAATAAACAGATTTGAAAGCATTTGAGATCACAGGTATATTTATAGCTATAACAATATTTATACACCACTAAGAAATGCTTTGCTTTTCCCAGTATAGATTTCAGAGTGCTTTTATAAATATTGATGGATTTTAGACTTCTGGAAATAATACTCATGTCTTAGTTTTCAACAGCAAAACAAAACTGTTATGAAAAAAAAAAAAACAATTTGGGGATTGTAGTTGACTGTAAACTGAAAGAGGTTTTTTTGTAAACATTGATAAAAAGGCAAATGTTGATACCTTCCAAAATTACAGGGCTGTTCTAGGTGACAAATGATTCTCTTCCATCTTTTACCCTGCTCAGCATTATTAAGGCTGTAGCTGGAAAACCATATCCAGTTTGGGATTACAATCCTCTAGGAGAATGTGAATGGAGATAGTCCAATGGAGAAAATTACAAATCAGAGTTTCAGCAGTGTGACCTGTGAAGAAGTGTTCAAGTACTGGATTTGTTTAGTCTAGAAGAGAGAAGACTGATTAGAAACAAAAGAAGTGTTCAAATACATGAAGGTTAGTAAAGACAGAAACTAATGATAAATCATTCTCCATGACTGCAAAGGGCAGGATTAAAAAGAATAATCTTAATTTGCGGCAAGGAAGATCTAAGTTAAGAAAAAGCTTAGATGCAAGGACTAGGCTGTGTAAGGATCTTGTGGAATTCCTGATTTTCCTGAAAACATTTTTTATATTTCATTCAGGGCTTTTCAGCTGGGAGAGGCATCACAAAATCCTTTGCAAATATAGAAACAATAACATAAAATAAATCTATATTAGGAGAATTTATAGGAATAAAGAATATAAGAATAATATGAGATAGATGTAAAGATTTTACGAAGTTCCAGACTAGGCTGCACAGAACTTTGAGGTATTGATCTTCCCTCTGGTACAGGAGCCAGTTATACCTGCGATGTTTCTGGCAGATATTTGTCTAGCCCTTGTTTAAACACCTCAAAGGATGGAAATTCCACAGTCTTGCTGGACATCCTTTTCAATAGTTTGATTATTTTTCATTATGTTTCTCTTCACATTCCCTCACTTCAGTTTTAAAACACAGTGCTGTGTGAGCTATTCACAGTAGATAGAGGACAGTTTCTCTCTTTTACCTTTATCCTGTCTGTATTTGAAGACTCTTACCATGTCTCTGCACAGCTCCAATTCCCTTATGAAGTTTGTTCCCTAGTTGGCGCTTTCCAGCCGCTGGTTGTTCTTGTTCCCCTCTGAGCACTTGCCATTGCATGGGTAAGAGGCAGTGCCTGCACTAAACCCAGCACTCCTGCTGAGGTTTTATTAGTGCTGCCCAGAAGATGCTGGTCGTTTTTGAGGTCTTGCAACCAGACTTGATGCAGCCTAATGCTGTCTGGCTTCCAAGAAAAAAAAAGCATTAGTTGTGTCATGAGATCCACTCAGCTGTGGAAAGTCCTGCTGTTGGATCTTAAGGCTGCCGTACAGCTATTATATTTATTTTACACTGGCTAGTGTGACTGAGCAGCTTAGCTTGTTCCACTGATACATGCTTTGGGGAAAGTTTACTTCAGAAACAGGTACCTCTGAGTCCTTATAATCAAATATAAGCAAAGTGGCTAATGTGATTACCGAGCCCAGTTGTAGATGCCTGGCAGATTTCCTTTTATTTTTCAGCTGCTGGAAAGGTTTAACATTAGGAAGTTTAGGAACAGAAAGAGGAAACCTTGATCTGCAATACTGATTTCAGTCTGACCATGCCTCTGTCATTAGTCTGAGTACAACTAATGAAGCATTTAATTTGCAATGAAATCATGTATGACATCAATGTTAGTTACAAAGTAAAAACTGAAATAAAATCACATAGGGATTATACATGTGTAGGAAATATGACTGCATGCAGATGTTAAAAATGTGAGACAATGTTATAAAAATGCATCCTGGATATGTCAGGTGCAATAAAGAACAAGTTCTTTCAGGTAGGTACTTCCTGAATCCTTGCAGCGCTGTTCTGCCTGGTCTTCTATATTATATTTGATTGCTTGGTGTTTACTTTCTAATGAAACAAGCTTCATCTACAAGCCTGGTCATTCAACCGTAAAATATAATTCTTTGTCCCATTTACCTTGTTCTAAATCAAACAATTCTCTGCATGTTACATCACAAATACAGCTCACATCCTCCCTTTGTGTTCTCCAAGTTGTCCTTCAATAGATTTTCTTGCTACGCAGAAATCAAAATTGGGAAACAGGTGCATCAGAGAAACAGACACTACAGCTGGTTCTGTGCCAACTCTACTGCTTGAACATCAGAAATCATTACAAAATTAAAATAAAACTCAGTAGGGCAAGTTTTCCTCAGTCAATAGCGCAGCCCCATCAAAGAGGAGTGGATGTGAGTTCATGAATGAGACACCAAGTGTTCACCCTCCTTCTAAAGGTTTCATTTAACTGAAGCTCGCCATTATCCTCCTTTCCAGCAATCATCTGCTAAATCTGGTAATAGCAACATTGACGTCAGTCGAGCTGGACGGGGGCACCCAATGCAGAAAATTTTGACCCACTGTTTTTTCTCTCCTATTGTAGTATGCAGAATCCCTGAACTTGTAATCAAGCAGGGGGAAACCCTCAAGAAATCCTTTCTGCTGTAATCTCCACGTGTTGCTATAGACCTGGGAGGAAATTTTTAGTCTGGTCTGGGTTTTTTGTAGCCAATTTGGTTTAGATAGCTCACAAACAGCAAGGGGAGCAATCCTATCCTGCAGTCATGCTATACCATTGCTTTGGTGCTTCTGAAAAGAGGATTTGCCCAACTCACACATTCCGTGTGATCTCCTGTAAATGAGTAGGAGCCATATGAAATATTGTGCATTGCTCAGATGGGAAAAGGTGGTTTGGATTGAGACACTATTAGAAAATGTCAGACAGTTTCTGAGTGCGACTAAATTAAGCCTACAGAAATAAAGATACCAATTCCCCTTTATTCATAGAAACATTCCTCTGATGTTTGTGGCAGTGTAGCACAGGTGGACATCAGAGGTGGATTTGTGACACTCAACGGAATGATTTCCAAAGCTTCCTAAAGTGGACAGTAAGCTGTAATGACAGAAGGATGCTGGTCAGCAGGTTTAAGTTTGGTTTTCAGAGAGGGTGAGCAGCTCCAGCCAGCACCAGTGCGATTTCAGTTAAGGCAGGTTAGGCTTGGATTCAGTCTGTCTGCGTCTGATTAGAAAGCTGTTTGACAGTAGTTTCTGCAGAAGTTTGTTGTGTTTATCATTTGGGGTGTAGAAATAACAGGACTGAGATTAGGGAGCAGAGCATTTCTAGGACTACCTGTTTTTATGTCTTTTTCTGTTTTGCAAGTTCTGGTAACTGGTCACAGGTGAGGCACAGAACCACATACCATTTCACTTGAAAATGTGATCTTTGAACTGAAGAGATTTGGATTCAGAGTTCACAGAAAAATGGGAAGTGGAGCAACCTGCACTTCTCAGAGGAGTGAGTTCAGAGCCAGAAGTTAATTAAAAGTAAGGGGGAAGAAAAACCTATTTCAAAAGCAACCACTTATGTTCTATAGATAAAAATCTGATGGGCCAAATAAATTGATGGGTTTGGCCAGGTCCGGTCTACCAGCTGGGGACTGTGTATGAAATAATTTTGAGTGGAACAAAGTAGAGGATTTTGCCATCTGTGAGCAGCGCAGAGGAATGAAAATCTATTTATCAAGTGGGGTGGGCTGCAGAAAGGGAGCACTTCAGTTTTCCTTGGTGGAGCTCATTAGTCTGTGTTCCAGCTATAGCAGACACACTTACCGTATAATCTGTTTCATAAACTGGTTTTCTGCCAGTTTGTTGTTCTGCACTTAGGTGCTTGTTAAATATCCTTCCTATCAGGCTTAGTATTTTCTGTGCCAGTTCTTTCTGGACTCTGGTATAGAAATTGTGTTATTTCTGGCTTGAGTGCTTGGAAGTCCTTCAGTTTTGTTTCTGCTTTTACACCAGACAGCATCTATCTTTGTAGCCTTGTCTTGTTGACCACAGGGACAAAGGCAGAATGTATAACACTGCTGAAAACAGATGTGAATAATTACTTTTGTGGCAGGGCCAAACCAGGTTTCTTTTTAACTACATCCACTCTCAGCCTGTCACTCTCCTTTTCTCTTTTCCATGGTCACCGTCTCTCTGAACTACCTTTGCTTTGCAAGTTGGCCTGACCTCTTAACAAAACTCATTTTGTCCCTAAGTGTAAAGTTCTTTCAATTTCTCCTCTAACATCATGTAAGTCCCATTTCAACTTTGTTCTAGAGATGAAAAAAGGGCAAGAAAAATTAGTTTATCTGTCATTTTAGCTCTTACAATCTCTGCTGGAATTGCCAGTGAAGTTTTTAAGGTGGAATCTGTGCTTCCCAGACACGTTGCCATTAAGAAGGTCATAGAGCTCATCAGCCCTTCTACTGTATTATTTTTGGAGCTAAATGAAAAGTTTAAAGATGTAAAGTCTGTTCCACTTTTCTTTGCATATTTACAATATGTTAATAATTGCAGCTAATGTTCTCAAAGTTAGAATCATTATTTCTAACGGTTCTTGATTTGAAGCATTATGGTATAGCAGTCAGCTTGTCATGGCTTTGACAAACACTTTATCATTCTATTTAAGGAATCAATTTTAATCTTCGAAGAAAAGGGCTTAGTTAATTTAGAAGTCAAGCAGAGAGGTGGCAGTCATATGAGCTTTTAGCACAATAGATATTCATAAAATATCTGCCATAAAATACTAAGCCTTAGGGACAGTTGCAGTAATATAACATTCCCTCTTTTCTCCTCCTGCACATGTCTACTCCCACTGAGGACGGTCATTAAAAGTAAGTGCTTATAAATTCAGAGCCACCTGACCTGCCATTAAAAATTTTTTTTAAGAATCTCATGTAGAAAAGAAGAAAGAGCAGGACTGTTCTTTGGTAGGTACTAGTGCCTTTAAGGGAGCTGATTCAGCTAAGTTTTGGTTAATATTCCTAAAGTCAGAGAGAGAACTATCTTAGTCTCAGAGCAATTATTAAATGCTATTATCTTTACATTTGCAATCTGATGGCAGAATAATACAGCCTCCTGGAGGAAGGGGAAGAACTCCAGTATCAGGGATATTTAAAATGAGACTGAATAAAAATTGCATGAGGTCCTATATGCAGCAGTCCATTAGTACTGCACTGCGATAAGACCTATCTCATGCCTCATGTTCCCTTTTAGAGAAAAGGAATTTTGGCCTCAACAAGGGCTACTTTATCATAATGATTATGGAGCTATTCTTGAACTCCTGTCTGATTCTTGTCATCACTTTTGCCATTTTCATCCCTGCTGACAATTCCCAGCCTTTTCTTCATAGCACCCTAGAAAACCATCGGCACTGACTCACTCTGCTGGGCACAAATCCATAAGCAGTCAAGGGGGGATTTATATACTTAAGTCCAAAAATTATCTGTTTCTCTTCTCTTGCTCCCCCTTTCCTAAATGATAGGCACCTCATTTTTATCATCTGTTTTTTTCTGGGCATTCAGATTTCTGTATATATGAGTGCAGGAATGACAATCTTGACATATCTTTGTGCAACTCAAAACCTGCTCTGTACCCAAACAGGCTGGGGACAGCCCCAGCCCAGCCACCCAGCCTCCAGTGGCAAGCACGGATGGGTGAACTTGGGGATGCTGGACGGTGGCTTTACAGACACGTTCGCAGCAGCAGCCCCAGTTATTTCACTTTCCTGATGGAGCCTGGAAATTTGTCTACTAGATCATGAGGGTGTTAGTCCTTTATGAATGTTGACCATATTTCTGCAGGATTGCTTGTGCTTAGTGTTTGTCCCGTGTGTAACACAGACCGTTGCAATCCATGCGAGCAGCCTTATGCTGAACCAAAGGGCTTAGAGCAAAGCATCTGAGTCCTACAGAAACTAAACTATTTGCGAGCTGCAGAGAAGAAATAAGACCAATCTGTCATTAGTGCCCAAGCCTTGTGCAAGGGGAAGGAAATCATTTAAGTGCAGATTTTTCAATGGACCGAACATGCCCACAACACAGGAGGAGGTGAAAACACATTAACCAAAACCCAGGGGGAAATTTCCCTCCCAAACCAGGGTGAGCAGCATGACCCTGTGCGTGCGATTATCTCCTCCACTTAAAAGCTTCTTGGTGTGTGATTGAGAAAGAGATGCTTTAGTGGATAGGAAAGAAAATCTCTGGTCACAGCCAGATCCTAGAGGTATATTTGCTCTGTATCCTGGCAAAGTCTTTCAGTGCAAATAAGAAAGATCTCCTGTAATAAATGACCAGTTTTTAAAAAGCTGTGCTTGAGGGTTTTTTCCCTAAAATAATCCTGCAGACCTTTCTCCATAGCAATTCCATTTTTGGCAATTTTGCTTGAAGAATCTTTCGTATGAAATGGGAACATTTGAAGTGAATCATTTGATTTGCTTAACTTAAAGAGGTTCCTACTGCATTTAATTTTAAGCTGATTCTCTCTAATTAAAGTTCAAGTCACTCTTAAATATTTAGCCTCATTAAATGAAGATCCAGGAAAGAAAATGTAATTATCTTTTTCTCTTTTTTTGCTTTACCTGAAATATGCCTTTTTTGAGTTTTTAATTTTGAAACACCAATTTAATTTGAGCTACCGACATTAATAATTTCCAGGGTTTCAAGCACCATTTAGTATTTTACATTTAAAAGCTAGGTCAATTGTCTGTATTATTATAGAGACTTTCCTTATAACAGTTTTACTGGGGGGAGAGAAGCAGGGGAGAATCAAATTCCATGTTGATCAAGCGATTGCCCATGTAAATGGCCAGTTAAACATGCAGCCTACATATTTTTCCATGCTTGAAATATTGGGAGATTTTTTGAGGATATGCTTGCTGAAGCGTTTTGGTAACTTGACCTGGTTGGCCTGTATCCTCAAACTTGTGCACCTAGAAGGCAGGAGTATGAGATCTGTGTTTAGTTCCAGGATTTCAATGGGATGAATGGTTATGCAGCTGTCCGAGAAAATCCGACCATTTTAGGCGACTCTCCTACTGCAGTCAGTCATCCAGTTCCCACGTGGCTAAGCCTGAAAATGTGAACTTGATGTCTAGCTAATAAGCAAGTACTGGCTGTTTTCTCATCGGTGCCCTCCCCTTATTCCTTGGCTGGTAGCTATTCATGTTCAGATTATTTTCTTTTTTTTTTTTCAGTTTAACAGACTATGACACCAGACAAATTAGTGAGCATTTTGTCTCCATGATTAATCAGTGAGCTTTCAGTTTTGGCACTGTGTTGTAGCATTGCCTAGAGGATAAATAAATAAATCAATCAGATATTCCTGGTAACTGTAAAATGATTAAGCAAAGGAGGGGGGGGGTTGAAAAGGCCACACAACAAAAAGTTGAATGATCGCTTTATCGCTTTATCACTCTTTAATGTGGAATCAAAAAGTATGTGGGTTTTTTGGCTTGGATAACTGGACATGCTAACTTGGGATCAACATTACTATTTCCTTCTTCCCACTGCATCTGCTGGTAGTTGTTACATGGGACTAAGAGACTTCCTTCATCTGAATTTCTAATGGGTTAAGTTGGAGTTGCAGCTTACATTTGGAAGTGTGGCTTCAATCTGAAATGAAGTATGTAAAAATGGAAATTTCTCTCTCAGTGAATTACAGTCCTGGCTGTTGACCTGAGTGACAAAACCCACTTTTTCCCTCTTGCAGAGCTGATACTGTTCAGGGAGACTGTTGGCTTTACTTCTGCCTCCCACCGTATTGCCACATTGCTAACTAGTTGCAAGGGCAAAATCTGTTCTCCTTTAGTATGTGGTGTACATTTGTCTTTCTGATGATGTTGGACAAGGTGGCTGTGGGAAGACTTTTACCCAAAGATTTTTACTTTTTTTTACGTTCAGGACGGATCTCGGTTTGCTGCCCTCAGCCTGATAGCAGCTGCAGGTCAGCAGCTGGAACATCCTCATGTGCTCTGAGCAGTTTTGGTCTGAGGTCTCTGGGAGGAAAACAAAAGGAACTCTTCCTATCTCCCAGCTACTTTTGTTTTATGTTTTGGAACAGAGAGTACAAACTCTGTGCCTGAGTATTTGACCCTACTTGTCAAAAATACAACTTTTCTTGAGTTCAGTTGAATTTCAGCCAAGATGTTAGAGGGCAGATTTTGTCTCAGCTCATGCAAAATGGCCATTTTGATGCAATTTGGTCTATTAGGTATGTTAATGCTAAAAATATAAAATTATGCTTCCATACGTATTTCTCTCTGAGGCCTTCTAGCCACTTAAACTATGGATGACCGGTAAATACTGAGTTCAGGTGGCCCTGAAGGAATTGTGAACATTTTGGCTATTACAAGTGTTATAAACAACTCCTGAAATCTTATTCAAGAAAACATGCTTTGTGTGTGCATGCAGCAAGTGGAGGAGGAAGGAGACCCCGTGAGGTTCCTCCTGAAGAGATAAAAACTGAAATGCATCCAGGTCCCTTAGCCGAGCCCCAACATAAAGAGGTGCAACCTTGTTGAATACAATAGTTGACCTATGTTATCATTCCGAGTTTTGTTTCAAGTCAAATACATCTTCAGTTACAATACCAGCATCATTTCCATTGTATCATTCGTAATGATGACTACAAAAAAGAAGACACCTGAAATAAAGCATTCCAGCAGTCAACTGAAGCATTTCCCTTATTTTTCACTTCATAATTTTATATCTGAAGGCATGTGTTTTTCTAAAACTGCTCTGTCTGCCTGATGACAAAGCAGCACAAAATATTGCTCTGGGTGGGTAAGGCTATCCATCCACACCTAACAAATGAGCTCCCTGAAAACTTCTCTGCGAAATGCCGTTCTCAGGATACTTTGTGTTCTCAAGGTCAGCCTGTTTCCTAACCCTTGTGTCCTTTTCCTTTCTTTCAGGGTTTTGAGGACCCCAAGGACAAGTAAGCAAATTTACTTCTGTCATACACTGTTATGTTTGCACATTTGGGATTTTTTTCTCGTATTAAAAAAAAGACAAAAATTAATGCCCAGCAGCCAAGAATAATGCCTGAACTCCCCAGAGGTTTCCCCTGGAGAGACAGCCAGTCGAGGGCACGGGATTGACTGGTGTGCATTCAGAACTGCTGCTGCCCTCAAAATGTTTATTTTTTGTGTGGTTCTTATTTGCTTTTGTAGTTTAAATGCTTTTGGTGCTCTTCCCCTTGCCCCCAATATTCTTCTTTATTTGCTGCTTTGAAAACATCCTAAGAACAATATCTTCCTGTAAAGTATGCCTAAGTGTTGAGTATCTCCAATAAGAAAAATTTATGTCTGTGTTGAAATATATATAGTTTCTGAGTTTATTTGTATATATTTTATTTTACTCATTATTACATATAACTTATTTCTATATATAAAAATGAACTCAGAAATGACAACTTATTTGAAAAAGTAAGTTCAAACTTTCATGCTCTAAAATACAGCCACATTAAAGCAGCATTTTCATTTTTCTTGTAGAGAACTTTTTAAAAAATGGTTAAAACAACAGTTTAAAAAGAGTGGCATTTTGAAAAATTGCATTTGGAGGAAAAAAAACCCAGCCATGTTCGCTTTTTAACCTCTACAGCTGGACATAACAAAAGCATTTCCTGTATCAAAGGTCTTTGGAATAATTTCACATTCAGTCTTACTGAAGGGCATTAACTGTAAGCTTGCTCAGACCAAGATAGGTGACAGTAGAGAACACTGATGCCTAAAATATGTTGCTATTGCTCCTTATCATGTTTCTCAGGCTGCTAGTCAGGACTAAGCAGACCCCTGTGAGCTGGGACAGCTAAACGCTTCTGTGGGCCTTGAGCATCCAGCTTTGGGAAAATTCACATTGTGGTGGTTGAGCATTGAGAGCAACTCCCTAAAAGTAAAGGGAAGTGATAAGTTTGAACACGGCAATATTAAGAATAATTCTCTCCTTCCCTTGCCCTTTACTGCAAACTTGATTTTCATAACACTTAGCTATGTGGACCCTGGGATGTTTTGCTGGTGCTTCATGGTGTCTAAGGGGAGTAACCAGGGCTTCTTGTTGCATCCACGGCTGCCGGGAATTCAGCTGATGTTAGGTATACTTTGGACAGAAAAGAGCTAACAGATTACAACAAAATAATTCTTAGGAATACAGAAATTTTAGGTATCTTTCATGAAATAGCATCTCCCCTCATTGTTTGTGGAAAAAAAAAAAAACATAAATTCAGCTGCCTCAGTGTTGGTCACCAACAGAGTAACCCAGCTGGTGAGCAGCAGCATCTCCACTGTTGCTCCAAGGACCATAATGTCTCTTCTCCATCCTATAGTTTGAAAAGGTTACTTGACCTGTTATGGCCAGTAGCTAAGAGCTGTGTATTTACAGTGCTGATTCAGTGTGACACCATCTTACACAGATCACAGGATTTTTACATTTCTGTTCAGCACCAAAAAAGCTACTACTTGCCTCAGATTCTCCTGATCCAAAAACCTGTTTAACTCAAAAACAAAGATGAGGCCAAAAAAAATTTCTAGCAGAAAGTGTTCATGGTGATAGTGGTTAAAATCAGATACCTAAAACATGTCAGGCACTCAACTCAGTGCCTTCATGTGCAGAAACACTGAACATCAATACTTTTACTTCTCTTACAGTGAAGGAGGATGTAGGCACCATGCATATTTGAAAACAGGACCCAATGCTTACATGCCTAAATGCAGATTACGCTATTGAATCTAGGCGTGAAGCATTTAAAATAATGGCATACATGTAGTTTTGGCAGTGGTCACACTCTTCATTTGCAGAAAGTAATTAAATCAGCAGAACATTGATGGATTACTCTGAAGCCAGCACCTCTGGGGTAATTGCTAGCTTTCACATTTGCACACAGAGTGCAAAAGTTGCTCTGAGCTCCGGTCGTGCTGTTCCTGTCCCTTGCACTAATTTTCTGTTGGCTGCATTTAGAGAAATCTCAGCAGTGCTTTTAAGAGGTATTTCTGGAAGTTTCATGGTGGCCTGAAATCCTTGGGTTCCCCCCACCACCACACTATCGATATATCAATGAGCATTTCCACGTATGGATGTCGTTAGTCTATAGCAGTACCTCTGCTCTGACTTACAGGTATTGCCTCCAGGGCACTCCTTGCACCCCTTAGAGGGGAAATTTTGTATTTCAATTTAAAACTTACATCTATGCAAATGTACCCGAATTGGCTGTACAGTAATTAGTCTGGGTACGACTGGCTGCAAAAGTCACCTGAGCAGCTAGGTGTATGCAAGGTGACTGAGCTTCCCTGGAGTCGACGTGAACGTGGCTGCCTCACTGTGAACATCCCAGCAAAGTAACTTAAAACCTGTGGGGATATTTCTACACAATCTGCAACCACCGAAGTTCTTGTAGTATTAGAGCTACCCTCAGCAGGATAATGACCTATTATAGCCTGTTGTGATAATGACCAAAGCCTAAGCAGCCCGTTTCTTCTCTTCACGTCTTCCTGAGTGACGCTTTTCAGCTGGAACTTGAAATTTGACTGAGGTTCACCAAGATGCTGAGCCCCCTTGCCCTCCAGTTCTAGGGGAAAACATATTACATCTCTTGTACGTGGTATGAAATGACTAAATGTGAATGACCCAACTGTGTAAATAAGTCGAAGGCTCTTGGAGGACATTCTGTAAATACAAAGCCTGATGATTTCCTTGCTCATTTTTATGAGTCCAGGAGACAGAATTGTGAGGACTGAATGAAAATAAGCAGCATCGTCTTGAATGCTCAAGCAGATGTGCTTCTTCTAAGGAAGCATCTAGAAGTGAATCGAATATCCTGTCCTTCTAGGGACAAAACCACTTTTAATTTCAAAGTGGAATATATGAAGTTTAAGGAATTAAATAACTCTAGAGTCCAAAAATAAAAAACTCTTTTCCCCAACCCCACTGAAATATTAAGATTGTCTAAAATAGAGATAAGACCTTGAGACAAACTTGGTTTGCAGTTGCCATATGGTCAACAAATAGATGCCGATGGCATGTCGCCATGACCTAGCTGAGGTGTACACACATTCAGCTCACCGGCAGGGGCAAAGGGAGGTGGAATGCCAATGAGCAAATGGACCTGATTTATTTTTCTCTTGGCAAGAGGTACACAGTAGAGTTGGGCTACAGAGTGCTTCCAAAAATCTGGTCAAGTTTTGCAAAAAGCTTTGGGAGACCCCTTCTTTTGAAGAGGGACTTTTAAAACAGAATCACATTCTGGTTTGTAAGCTGCTTTGTCTGTGGGGGCCCGCTGGCTGCAACACAGCGTTTGTGCTTTATGCTCTGTTATGCAGTACAAATAAAAACAAGAAAATAAAGCAGTATAGCTTTTCATCTTGCTTGTCAGACCTCAGGATTTTTTCTCCAGAGTGTCTAAGGTGAAGGTCACACAACATGAGCTGTAAATGGCTGTGCCATCGTGGGCTTTGCACGCAGAAATGGAATATGCCCCAGTGCAGGTGGGGAGCATATTCCAGTGGATAACTATTGGCATATCCCATAGATAACCTTTGCAATCATGCAGGCAGAACAGAAAAACAGCACTTCAGGATTAGCTTTTAATTTCTGCCTATAGCTAGTTTTAAGACAGGCCATTAAAGTGACAGCATCAAGTCATTAAAATCCTCTTAGATTTTAAAAATAACTAGAGAGTTGGGGATGTGCTTCAGGTTTCCTGATCCTCACTGCAAAATGCCTCAGGGTGATTAAGTTTTCAGTGTTATTTTTTTCAACAGTTTTTGAAAATCAGCCTCATTTTTCTGAAGCTGAGCATCAGAAACACGCTGATACAAAAGATTATAAGCAATTTAGAAACTTTGTTCCACATATTTTAGAAAGCAGAATCTAATACCTTGAGCTAAGTAAATGTCTTGTAAACAGAAAATTTTGCCTGGTTGATGCTTTATTCTCATAAATAACTGCATGAAGGGGAGGCAATGGGGAGTCAGGCCATATTTTTTCCCCACATTTTCATTCTGTGAACAATTTTTTCTCAAAAATGGAAAATTGTTCAAGTTCAGAAATTATCACAGAAATATTTACAGAAATTATTATTGGGAAGCAAGAAATATGACTGGTTACATAGATCATTTTTCCAGTTCAGGCACTAATAGCCATGAAAACACAGCAGTGCAGGGAAGAATAAGTCAGAGGACTAGTGGAAGAAGACTAATGACTGGTTTTAGAGAATGAAGGATGGTAAAGAGACTGCAAGGCAAGAAAACAGATGGATGTAGTACAGAAAATCAAATCCTTTTGCTGGTAGACTCAGGACTGGCAATGAGCTCTAGAGCTGATATAATTTTCCTCTCAGCTCGTAATCCGTTTTCAAACTTGAAGCTGTCATAAGCAAAATGCCATTAACCTCCAGCTTGTTATACAGTGAAATAATAACATATGGTGAAGAGGGGGAACTTATCTTGTCCTCTCATGCTTCCTTTTTGTGACACCCTCAGGAATACACAGGAAAGTATGAACCCAGAAGATGAAGTGGATGAGTTTCTGGGCCGTGCCATTGATGCCAGAAGTATTGATCGGTTACGGTCTGAGCACGTGCGCAAGTTCCTCTTAACATTCAGGGAGCCTGACTTGGAGAAAAAGGTAATGTCTAAAAATCATTGCAACGTGTAGGTCAGGCTGGTTGTGAGTTTTAATTCCCCTGCATAAGGCCAAGCTTTTACATCTATAGGTAAAGCTAGGTTTTAGGAGTTAGTTGTGATCTTAAAAAAATCCATGCTTCCTGGAAACCTTAATATCCTTGTCCCTAGAAAGCTACAGATATCTGAAAGGAGCACTGGGCAGGAAAACCAAGCCGTCAGACATGTGCCAGTGTACAATGGTAAGCTGTAAAGGGAATCCAGAATAAGCCAGATTTATGCCTCTGACCTTGAGGCATCCAAACTGAGATTGCAGTCACCCCTTATATCCCCCAAATCACTGGAGAAACCCACTTCAGCCTGCCTGAGCTCCAAATCACCTCTGGAGGGGCTTTTCCCTGCCCTTTGTCTCATCAGGGAGCCCCAGGTACTACTAAGGTTCATTAGGATACAGTTCATACTCTGGTCATTTTTGAGAGCCCATTGTAAGCAGCAAGTAGAGTTCATCTCACAAATGTGAGGAAGAGGAGTAACAGACCTAGAGTTCCCGGAACAGCTGATTGCTTCCTCATTTTGTTTCAGATATCATTGTTGTGAAGCAAAGATAATTTCAATTTCTCTGTCTATATAATAGAGACAACATCTGCTCTAGGTGGCTGCTAAGTTAAATTCAGTTAAGTCCAGAGGTACCTGGCTGCTATTATTAAGGGTACTATATTAACTGCTGCTTTTAATTGCCTAAAGAAAGTCAAAGTCCCTTGTTTGTTTTTTTTATCCAAGCACAGATCCTTGAGATACTTGAGTGGTCTTCAAGTTAAACTCATTATTCCATGAAAAAAGCTTCAGTAATAAGTTTGCACTAATTATTTTATCATTTTGTTTAGAAACAGGACAGGAATTACAACCTATTGCAAAAGCAGACCTTTGCAGGATTTACAGCTATTCAATGAATCAGTGTGGGACTGGATAAAAGCTCAAACATGTGATTTCCC
>NW_010109438.1:48767-57710 GCF_000699245.1 Pterocles gutturalis
CAATTTTATAGCTGAAAACTCCTAGGGAAATTAGCGGTTCACCTGTTCTGAGCACCTTTTATTTTGTGGTTCAAATGTTGAGACCGTCTGTACTGAGAGCTGTGCTTCAAGCTAAATAAAGCATCTTTGGGAATTGGATGCAGCTCCCATGTGACCGATATGTTGACAAGTAGTTGGAAGGAGAGACTGTGTGAAAACCGCAGCATCCTCGCGCTATCGTTAGAATGAGCCAAGCAGTCTGCACAAAATACGAGGTTTTCTCATTAGCAGCATTTGTCCCTGTCGGAGGAAACTTCCCATGGAAGAAGTTTAGGTCTGACAATGGTGACCTGGAATCCTGTTTCCAGTTGATCCATTTCTGCTCCTTTCCCACAAGGGGAAGATGGTGAATCCTCTCTCCACCCAGCTGTACGGGTTTGTTCCCTGGCCTTTGGGTCTGCTTGTGCCCTTACAGCTTTCCCAGGGAGAAGGGGAGTTTGTAATGTTCATCGTTTCCTACCAGTGCTGCTTTCCAGGGACTTAAACAGAAGCCAAGTAAAAAGTTTTTATGGAGAGAAGGCAGCCAGCCAAATTTCCCACTAAAATAATCCCGTTTGCATTTTTTTTTGCAGTACTCCAAGCAGGTGGATGACAGGTTTGGAGCCTATGTGGCTTGTGCCTCCCTAGTCTTCCTCTTCATCTGCTTTGTTCAAATCATAATCGTGCCACAGTGAGTACCTTTTCATGCCTTTGCTCCCATCTGCTCCCCTCTATTCTGGCCTACTTTTGTTTCTTTTTTTCTTGATAATTCAGGGCACCAAGGGGAAGAGAAAAATCCTTAAATAATTCATGCTCAAGTGATGCATGGTGCTTATTGTTTTCACTCATTTCTAGTGCAGATTAAAACCTCCTCACTGGCACGTGAGGATTTCTGTTTTCCCAATGCGATTTCTCTTACCATTTACCTCCATCTCAGGAATTCAGTTCAGCACCTTTCTGAGCCTGGGGGAAACAAATATCACTGAGTAGGAAGGATCGCCTACTAAGGCATATAGTACACATTCATAGCACGAGGCTAGGCTGTCCTCCTATCTGAATGCAGTGGGACAGAGAGTGAAAAGCCTGTCACAGCCTCATTGCTCAGAGCACTGAGGTCTCAGGGTCTGCTTCACAGTTGAGACATGACCTCCCATGCATTTATTCTTCTGGACTCAAAGTAGCAGTGCAAGAAGAAAAGCACAGAAGGAGCTGAGCTACAATGTGCCTGTGCTTTGGGTAGCTCACTCCGTTTTCAGGGGTTGCAGTCATTTCTTTCCCCAGGCAAGAGTGGCATAAGCTCCTCAGGGCTGTGGGGCACAGTGCTCTTGGACCACTGCAGTGAAATGCTTTGTCTGAAAGGCACAGTGCAACCCACTGGATCTTTTCCAGCTGTGAGCTCTGCAGACATGATATTTCTTCTCAAAGAGTTCATAAAAAATCCCTTAAAATTAAAGCATGTTGTTATTTCCTGTGCTCTAGTTTAGTAGCAATAATACATCATTCACTGAGCACTGCTATGTTGAAAATAAATTTGGAGTTAGTAATTTTTAATATGAAGAACAAGATCACATAAACTCTGAAAAGACCCTAAATTCATCTTCATTACAAGCAGGCAAAAAAAATGTTTAAAGATAGTTCCAATACTGCTATATGCCATTGCAACTGCTCTCTACTTCTGTTCACACCACAGATCTTTTCAGAATAGATTGGTTTGTATGGTTCAGATCAGATATTCAGAAGGTCACAGAAACAACACATAGTCTGATGTCTGGGGTCATTCGCTCTCCCACGCAAGAGGACATTCACTTCTGCTCACAGAAAGATTGAATCAGCAAAAAGCCATCAGTACAAATGCACTGTGTAAACAGACAGATCCACTTTGGGAAACTGGAACTGAAGCTGAAAGAGGCTCAAAATTGAAACTAGATCAGTCCCAGCAATTAATGCATTGTTAATTATGGCCAAAAATATCTTTAGGAGTAATGGATTTAGGGAGGGCTTACACTTCAGATCTCTGGATATTACTGCTGTGACTTCACACCTGCAGAGGCCCTCTACCAACCTTTGTGTTGCTCATCAAACTCCCTAAACAGCCACTAAGCATTCTCCATAAAACCCAGTTTAACATTTAAATGACAACTTGACAATTTCTGATCTGCAGCAACCATATGGCTGACTCCTTTGTATTACACAGGAGCCAATCCCTTACGGCAGCGTGGTGTAAATGTCATGCTGCTCAGTCTCTTTCCACGCTGCCCATAAGGGTGGTGGGTTAGGTTTTTTGGTAAGTTATGAAGTGTCCTTAGACAACCTGGCCTGTCTGAAAGATGATTTGGTTGAAGAGTAAATAAAATTTCATGTTTTAACTGTGGGCCAGATATACTTTCCTTCAGCTTTTGGTTTGCTTTTCCATTACGTTTCAATTGCCTAGTTTTGGTCTTTTATTGAAGCAGCAACTGAAACCATGGGTGTGTATGTGTCACCATCAGAGCTTCATGAAAGACACAACATGGAATTTGAATCAGAAACTAGAGAAATGGCAGTGATAATTTATGGCGATACAGAGGAATAGCTTTAATGAATTTCACAACGGCTCAAACAGTGAATTAGCAAGTACAATTATCTTAGTAGTCATGAGAGAACAAAGGACCAGCTGGCTTTGGCGTGGTTGGCCTCAATGTCACATCGCAAGAATACTTCCTTTGAATTATGAACGTGGCTAACTCCTGTGAGGGGGCCTGTCCTGTCACACCGAGACCAATCACTGGGAAATTGTTGTTCAATATCCTCATGATCAAAACACATGAAAATGCATAGTACAGAGTTGGCCCTGGGGTCCTGTTTGTGCTCCAAAGTTGGGAGGAACAGGAACGTATCAAGCTGACCAGGCTAAAGCTGTTTTCCCTGACGATCCTCATGCCATGGTTGCTCCCATCCCGTTCACAAGACAGCCCACAGAGGACGGAGCAGCACAGACGCTCCCCACGTGCGGCAAGGATGGGTGCGTGCAGCACTCAGTGTGCTTTCCTTCCCAGGGGTCTCCTGCCCACAGCCAGCTGGGGGCTGACCACCCATTACAAATTGTTCTGTCAGCTCCTCTAGTGCATGAAATATTCTCAGTGTCTCTGCTGACACCCAGGCAGGAAGGTGATAGCTGTAAAAGATGCAGTATTCTCTGCTCTGCAGCCTGTGTGAGTAATTCGAAATAGGACAGAGTATCTGTTTGTATTCAAGGCACCTCACATCTCCTAGTGCTATCCTAATTGGGAAGCCGGTGCAGTGTGTCATAGCTTGTACAAATGTCATGTTCTGGAGAGCAGAGCTGCAGCTATTCTATATGGTGTGTATTTAAAAAAAAAAAAAAAATCATCTCCTTGATTTCAGCTCTACGTTTATGCTGGGTTTTTACCTGACCTGTTTCCTGATCCTGACCACAGTGGTGTTTGTTTCAGTCATTTACTCCTGTGTAAAGGTGAGTACTGAGGTTTCTTTGTAGAGTCCTTTGCCTGAGATAACTGGATCAGCAATCTGTTTCTTCAGCTAACAGAGCATGTTTTGTTAGCAATCCTTTCCACACTCTGTGATAAGGGTTACAGAAAAAGGCTTTGATAAGACAGAATGAACTGCAAACAGATGTTAGGGTTGGCATCTCTTTAGCTCAGTGAGAAGTAATCACTCTGTGGATCTGCATGTCTATTAAGTCCCCCACAGGCACTCTCATATTGATATAAGAAGAACACATTTTCCAATGTGGAATGAAACACTGACCATTCGTTTCCTCCCTGTAAACTTCTCGTGGAGTCGCCTGTGTACTGGCCCCTGCTGCATATGCATGTTTGGGTAGGCACATAATCAGAAGCAGAATGTCATCAAGGAAAAATGTCCTGGGGGGAAGTAAGAGCCATAAACATATAGAAGTTTATCAGTCTTTCTCAGATGAGTGTACAGAGCTTCCAACATTCAGTGGGCTCTTTCTTGTTACTGGTTTTGATCAGCAAAGAAATACATTCTGTGAAATCCGAAAACATATTAATTCTTCTTGGCAGTCTGTGGTAAATTGGCAATCAGCACTTTGGGAAGGGTGATGTGCTCATCTTCTTCACTCAAAGGTATTAAACTGTTGATGCTAGTTGATTGTATTTGCGGTTTTGGGGATCCTTCCAGTCTAGCAGTGTCTGAACACAGAATATGTTCAGATTCAGGCTCCTTAGCCCAAGCTCAGCTTTGTTCCTCAGAGCCTGGAATAAAATAACTCAGTAGCATAATGTTTCCTGCAGAAGAAACAGTGGGGTAATGTATTACATCAGGCAGATTATTTGCCTCATTTTAATTATGTTTTCTGTGCCATTTTCAACAATTGAATGTGGGTGCTCTTGACAGACTTGCACCTTTCATGTGATTTTTGAAAGTTAGATATGGAGAATTAAGCTTTGCCTTCTCTTTTAATAAGAGATACAAACCGTTCCCAGTGAAAGAAGCTTCAGGTTATATTTGAACTTAACAACTCATTCACAGGGCTTCTCTTGGGCTTATGACAATTTTAAAGGGAGACTAGTGCATAAGCGTAGCATCCTGTTAATCCTGCTTGTTTACCAGCAATGAGAATTGCAAGTCAGAAATAACAGTGCTAAGGCTTGGGTCCCTTGAGCTGGGAAATGGTACCCAAAGATGCCTGGTTATACTTGCTGTGTGCGTTGCAGGTGAGGATGCTATTGAGTGTCATTGGTTTGTGAACTGGTATCAGCAGTTAACGTGATTAGCAGTTAATTAACAGCCAGTGTGGAAAGCTTTTGGTCACAGCCAGAAGTGACTTGGAAACTTGGTGCAGAGCTGTGCTAGAGCCTACTTACGCTGCAGTGCCACCAGCAGCAACATCCCAGCACACTGCCGGCCATGCGGAGCTACACCAATGCTCCAGCTCTACTGGTGCTGTGAAAATATTGGGGCAAGAGCTGTGGCAGACCCAGACCTCCAAAGCATTCAAGCTGGCTGCCTTGCAGCCAGATGGATTTCAAGGCATACAGCTGTTTGTTGCTCCCTGGCAACTGGGCTTAGTTTGCTTCCACATACTGCTAGCAGCACTCAGTTCTGTCATCATTCAAAAGTTTTGGGTTTGGTTTGGGCTTTTTGGTTTAATATTATTATTGATCTTAATGATTAATTTAAAAGGCACATAGGATTTTTCAGTCCCTGTGACCCTAGGCAGATGTTCAGTCTTGCTTTCTTTGCCTCGATCCTCCAAATTCCTGTGGAAGAGGTCTGTTCAGTGGTACTTGCAACTATTTTTGGGCTGACTTTGCCTCAGTGCGCAGAAACACAAGACATGAGAGGCATTCAGACTAACATCAGAATTTAATGGGATTTTATGAAGCTCCTGGTATTTCCAAAAATGAGTTTTCATCATGTTGACCCAGCCCCACAAGGTGCTTGTGTATAACATTTAGTGTGGCTGGCGCCTTCTGTGCACAGATTGCAAATATTGAAAATATCAGACCTTATAGCTCCAGTACCTTTTTGATTACCCCTTTTTTTAGTGCTCCAGATTAGCCTCTGCTGACAACATCTGATCATGTGTTAGCTTGTTCAGGGGATGGGTACTTCTAGCTTGTCAGCTACCTGTCTGCTGGCAGCAGCTCCCCGTTGCTGCAGCCTGCTTCTGCCATTAAAGATTTTGCTGTTTCAAGTCAGCGTTTTTTAAGCGATGGGTTTATCCAGCCCTTGGTTAAGGGGTGTTACTTTATTTCTGTACTCGATGTTGCCCAGGAAGCATTTTTACACATATGCACAAGGAAGGCACTTTTACAGATCCTTCAGATGAAATTTTAAGGCACAGTGATGTCAGCATTGTTTGTTTTGTTTCACACTCAGTCCTGGGATAGGAGAGCATCTGTTTTGCATACCAATGGCTTATTCCACACAAAGTTGGAAAGCAGGTGTCCACCCCAGGGTATCTGCATAAACATAACTTTGGCCTGTTTGCTGTGCTGTTACATGATAAGTGACTCTTTTTTCTTCCTCTTTCCAGCTTTCATGTGAGATTTTCCTTCCCTGTTTTGGCCTCTCCATCTCTGGCTTTGACAGTGGCCAGCAGGCTCTTTCTGGACAGCTTGATCATGTTTTATTTTCTTTTGCTGTCATTACTATCTTCCCCTATAAAATTCTCCACGGACTAGAAGTTGATCCTGGAACTACCAATGCAGCCAGCTTGGCTTTCCAAGTTTCTTCAGCTGTAATAAACAAGAGAGTTCTTCCAGTTCTTCACTTTGATGTTCTATGAAGACTTGGCCACCGCGAGATGGTGTTCCTTCCCAATAGAGTCTAAGGTCATGGGAACCAGGCTCCCTTTGCAAATACTCCACTGACAGACATCTGTTTTGCTACTAACTTATCAAGTTTGTGTTTCTTCTTAAAATCCTTAACTTCTGGTATCTACACTGCTGTGTGGAATTCAACTTCTTGCATGTTCCTGGGAGCACATATGAGAGAAATTTCAAGTTATCCTTTATGAGAAATTAAGTTTTTTGGTAGCTTTACATAGGTGTACCTATTTCTTTGCCTCCCAAAGCTGGTCTAGATGCTCCTAAAGTGTTTGTTTTTTTTCTCAAGCAGGGAAAAAAAATTACCTCTGAAAACTGTATTTTTTTAATAGACTAATAAACCACTGTGAAATAAGTTACATAAATGGACTTGCAACATCAAGTTGCCTGGAGACGTTGTCTTTTACTCCAGCAGCATCTTAATGTACTTCAAAATGACTCAAAGACTTTTATTACTAATTGAAAAATCAAACTTAAAGACCTCATAGGTTTTTTCATTTCACAACACAACAGCAGTTATCTAAGCAGTTTTCCAGGTCCACAATATATGTTAAGAAGACAAAAAGGAGATTACTCTTCTGTCTGTGATCAGCTGTTATTGCAAAGTACAGTTTTTATTTAGTGTATTTGTGTCATGCAAATGACTGGAGGTTGTGGATTACTTTCAGTGTAACACTAGTACTTGTTGGATCACTTTTTAAATTCAGACTTCCACCTGTACAACAGTGCCCTGCCTTCCCCTTCTTACATTCATTGGTACCTGTATGCTTTCTCCCTTCTGGGAAATAATGTCTTCCAGAAGCATTTATGCATTTCAATTCAGAATGAACTGGAATCAACTGGACAATCCAATTTCCTTTTCCCCACTGTGGTTATTTTTCTTTACACAGGGATTTTAAGAGGGCTAATGAGTGACCTTGGCTTGTGTAGCAACCCAAATGTGAATCTCAGCTGCCCAAGCGGATCACGTCTTTTCTTTCAGCCCCTGTTCTCAGTGGTGCACGTGCAGGCTTAGAGTTGCCATTTCATCAGACCTTCCCTTGTTCTGTTCTTCACTCAGGCAAGATTTGAGTCTTATTAAGAGGAGTAAATGGTGCTGGACAGTACAAACCAATGGGCTAACCAGCAACAGTGCATGGATTTTCACTGTACTAGAACATCCTGATGTTCTGCTTCTCTTCCTTGGGCAGAAGACATTTTATTTTATTTTATTTTATTTTATTTTATTTTATTTGAGAATGGCAGGAGAAGTAATCTTATTTTTTTGTTTGTTTGGATTTTTTTTTTTTTGTTTTACCCCTGGCTTGTGGATGTTTCTATGGAGGGAACATTGCTAGAGTGGAGCTGAATTGTCAGAGCTGAGACACATCCCCCATCATAGAAGTCCCCCAAGCTGCAAGCATTCCTGGTCTCTCCATCTGCCTCTGTGAAATGGGGAGAGCCTTACTAATGTTACAGACCCTCTGTGAATGCTGTTCACAAGGCAGAGGTTCCTCAGATGTGTGGCATGCTCTATTGCAATCCTGACCTCCTATGGTTTTTGGCATTTGTTTCCTTTTCAGGACTTTTTTCAGCTGTACTTGTTTACTGACCTAAAATTTTCCCTAGTTTACAAGTAATGAGAACCAAGATTAAAACAAAGAAAACATGTTTTCATTAGAATTTAAGTGTCTTCTAATGATAGCTTTGCCTGATATCTCAGGCTTGGTTCAAAGTCAGGCTTTTTTGGGATCGTTGGCAGCAGGGGCTTGAGCCAAGATCCACAACAAAGCACTGATTTCCCAGAGATTACAGGAGATTAGGTCTGTGAATACCTTTGTGGAGCTTGGCCTTCAATCCTAAACAAGGGAGTGGCAGCAAAACCTGTCCTGCTCTAATCTAGTGAGAAAACTGTTTAAATGAAGCACAAATCCTCCTTCTCCCTCCAAATCCTGTAAAGGTTAGAGTAGAGGAAAGCCCCATGGCATTCCCCACATCCCTGCGCTGGCATCTGCTAGCTGATGTCTGCGTGGAAGCAGGTGGACGTGGTCAGGCAAGGAGGTGTTTTGGTTTATGGCTTATCAACAGAGCCAAGGATTTCTGCATCAGCAAGGTTTATTTCTGAGAGAGGTGTTCTACCTTGTTTAAAGTGGCTGCATGAGCCTGAAGGGTTGTATAAGCTTTCAGTGAATTTCGATCAATTCTCATGCAGCGCAAATAAGTCATAACCCCCATCTCCCCTCTCCTCCCGTCCCCCACAGAGCCTTGCCCTCTCCTCTCGCCTGGAGTTAGCTGGATTTTTGTGCATGTGCAGGTGAAATCAGCTCTTTCAAAACTCTTCCATGTCAACTTCTGTCTCCCTCTGTAAAAGTCACCAGGTAATCAGCGCTTTGGCCATTCAAACACTTTGTAATTACGTTGTAGGGCTGCTGTGTGGGAAGCTATGCAGTGGCGAAATGTTACATCTCTGAAGATGTAAGAGTGAACAATAAGAGGGAAAAGCAGGACTTTTAATAGAAACATTAGTCATAGTTAAATTGCTGTGTCGCTGCGCCGCTAGCTTCTTTGTGTCTCTAAAAATACCCTCTAGTGGCTTGGTTATTTATTCAGCCCGCCGGGAGGGGAAGGA
>NW_010109438.1:57741-60765 GCF_000699245.1 Pterocles gutturalis
CGAAAAACTTTGTCAGTGCTCAGCAGAGCCCCTCTGCCCCGACAAGGTGGCGTGGAGGGGAAGGCTCTGTGGGGCCCAGGTGTGTCATCACGCCGGTGTTTCCTGGCTCTCGTCGGGCTCTTGTTGCTCCAGCCCTGGGCTTGCACCAGGACAGTGGTGACGAGTGAAGAGGAAGGGTTTGTTTCAGCGTCCTCTGGGCTTCTCTCGTAGCTGCTGCAGTGCGAGGCTTGTGATGCTGAGGGGTGTCCCTCAGAGGGCTCCTGGTTAGTCTCCCCTTTCATCCAGAGACCGTTTCTCCTGAGAACACCATGCAGCACCCACAGACCAGCACACTGGTGGCCTGCAGCTAGAAAGCAATTAGAAGAAAGCATCTAGCTCTGATAGTAGTGAATCACTGGGACAGTCTGGCTGGGGGAGCTCTGCCATCACCCTCACCAGCGGTTATTTTTAGCCCTGTGTGTCTGCAGCACTGAGTGCCACAGACCAGACGAGCCCAGCTGATTGCTCCAGCACCTCTCACCGAGGGTCTGACAGATCACAGGACTGGCCTGGGCTTTTTAACAGTCTGTTTCTGAAATGGCACCAGGAAGTGCTGCAATATGCCTTCATGATCAAAGGGACATGGCATGTATTTTTTTCATTTCTGCTTTTTTTAATTATTTGATCCAGTAATTAACAGGCTTGAGCTCTTGGCTATTTCAGTTGCAGATGGCTTGTGGTTTGCTTCTCACGACAGGATGAGCACAGGCCTGCAAGCCACACTATCTCAGTTCACATCATTCCCATTAGGAAGGACTAAGTAGATTTGATGAGCCAGCTGGCCCTGCTGCCACAGGGCAGTCCCGTTCCTGCTCACCCTTGTCCTGGAGCTGCCATCACCCATCACTGTTCTCCAACCCCTGTGCAGCCTCCTCATAGACACTGCACAGAAGGATGCGGGCAGCTCAAATGCAGGTTGTGTTCTGTAAAAACTCAATGATTTTACATGCTTATTTTATTTTAAAATTCCCAGCTCCACTCCAGACTCTTTCTAGGAAGATTGTACAGTCCAGGACCAATAGTACCTTAGTTGGAGTCTTTGCCATTATCCTGGTTTTTCTGTCTGCCTTTGTCAACATGGTATGTGTGTTATTTCCTTTTGATCCACTCGATTCTGCGTAGTTTTCTTATTGGTGCTGTGCAGCATCGTAACCCTTACAACCACTGGGTTTAATGTAATCCTGCCTAATGCTTACAGCATCTGAGGTCAGTTCCCTTTGGCTTTTTGGGCACAGAAAAGAAATGGGAGCCCAACAGCTGCATCCCTATAGTACATTATATGCCTTCCATGTTCTTTTCTTTCAATGCTTCTGCTCCAAGTACATAAGCCAAGTCTGAAGCGTACCCCTGCATGAAGGGCCAGCATGAAGCCGATGCGTCACTTACCTCCCACAACACTGAGTGGGACTTAAGTATTGCGTAGCCTTTGTGTTGGCCTTCTGCATGGTGCTGCATCCTGCTCCGAGGGCAGCAATCACCTAAGAGGGGCTGTGAAGACTTTGCTTTGAGTTGCACTTTGGGGACCAGGATGGTTTCACTTTGCATTCAAACGCCTCAGCTGGTTTCAGACTTGGCGAGAGACAGGCTGTTCTCCAGGACCCTGTGGCTGCTGGCTTCTCGCTTGTACAAATGGCTTGAAGGATGAATGTATTTTGAAGAAACCACTTGAATATTCTCTACCCTGCATGCATCTATTTAATTTTTTAAGAGAAGAGGAAAAAAAAAAGGAGAGGGTTGAAGCCCTGAGCTTGGAGGTAGCTACAAAGACTTCCCATGGCCCTCTGCTTCTTTTGGTTATGGCCTCGCTGGGGCAGTGCTGACCTGCACTGGCACGGAGAGGCTTAAACACCTAAAAATCAGACCACTGCTTGCTCTTGCCTCAGCTTTCCGTTGCTTCATTCCATTGCTACAGCCATTTCCAAGGGCCTTTTTAATCAATACAACCTATGTGGTTTCTTCTCTTTGCGTATACCTTTGCGTTTAATACCATCTTTTTTCTTCAGTTCATGTGCAGCACCGTGGACCTTGCCAGCTGCATGGCTGCAGAATACAACATCACTCCTGACCGGGTGGACATATGCCTTATCAGCAACCTGACTTCCAACTACAGCCTGGGCACCTTGCAGGGATTCTGTGACAGTCCTTTGCCCAACTGCAACTTTCCAGAGGTATGGCTTGAAAAACATGGGTTTCAGAGCTTGATCTGAGAAGGGGCTATAAAACCTGTGTGATAAATCTCAGTGATTCAGAGGAAAGCAAGGTTGCTCCTGACTGAATTTATACGACTGACACAGGCTACTACGCACAAACTTAAGTGTCTGAAGGTATTATCATAAGTCCATATTAATGTTTAAGTTCCCTCAGGGCTGAATAATTAGTAGGCTTTTATAATTGTTGGATCCTGCTTGTAACAGGAAAAATGGCCTTTCTCCATGAAGCCCTTAATGGCATGCAGAACTGCAAGTCATTCCAAAGGAGTTTGTGGGTGCTCAGCGTTGCTTGGAAATCAATTCACTTAAAATCAGTGTCTAGTCAGAGATTTAACTGTTCCCTCCATTGTTTTATGTCAAGATTAAAAACTTCACTTATATATTCTTTCACTAGGTATTGTAGGTTCTGGCCTCAGACGGGTTAGCAGCCCTGATAGTGATCTGCTTCAATTTGTAAATGCAAATCCTACCTCTTCAGAACAACTTGTTTAAAAAAAAAAATGCTTCTAATGGGAAAAAAAAAGTTTTACACACTGTTAGAATACTTTGCCAAAAAGATCAGCTTTTTGCATAGCTATTCAAGACCTTTCTGTGAGTTTTTAGGTCACAGCCATTGCGTGTGTTGTCTACTGGAAGATTAAAAGAAAAAAAAATCTGTCTAGGATGGGGGCAGAATTTTTGTCAAGGTCATCTGTGTTTATGGGGACCTGACAGATTTATGGCTGATCTGTTATCATCCAGATGTCCAAGGTGCTACTGAAAGCCCTGGTATCCT
>NW_010109438.1:60796-67118 GCF_000699245.1 Pterocles gutturalis
CCATTTAACTTAAGAATATGGTCCCTGTCTGATCCAGTGAGGTTTCTGAGACCACCATTACTGTGACTTTGAGCCCTGCAAAGGCTCTTAGTATGTCTGCAGAAAGACCCAGGAGCAAGATCTGGCACAATGGACAACTAGAAACAGTCTGTGCCCATCTTGAGGTTGTCAGGAGTGCTGGTTCAGGATGGAGGCAGATTTTAAGCAATGAGGAACAACCATTTTGCATGCCAAGGATGCTATGGCAGCATTGAGCCAGGTCCTGCTGGTCAGTGGGCTAAGAAGTGAGGAGTCCCTCCCCTGTGCTCTGCAGGGCAGACGTTGGATCTGCTACAGGCGTTAGCTGTTGCTCCCAGCGTGCTTTCAGATGGTGGGATCCTACCCCTCAGCCACAGGGAATATCCACCCATTTTCTAGAAAGTGAAGAGTGAAGTTACAAGCTGTACCAGTTATTTTCTCAAATTTAATATATCAGTGGTGGACTATTAATAAATGAGCTCAGAACATGAGCATGTTTCTACTTCAAGTAGGGCTTGCTTTTAACTTGAAAGGGTGGATGCCTCAGGCATCTGATACAGGATTTTTTGCCAGAAATAGACCTGTCTGGACAGAGTGGAAGCTTAAAGCTTCACAGATTTGACAACAGGAAGGCGATGAGCTGGATAACATAGCTCTCTTTGTTTTACATCCATGATAGCTTTCCCAGGAGCCATAAATGGCACCTGCAGTCTGCAGTCACATTTGAAAGCATTGGCATGCTTAAACATTCAGCTCTCAGACTGGCAGAAGTTCTCACCTTGGTCACCCTGGTGAAGCAAGGTCATGGAGGCTGCCCCACCACCCAGGCGTGGCGGAGGATCCACTCCACACATGGACACACTTCTCCTGCAACTGCTGGCAGAAAAAATGGTCATGGTGTTGAGCACTGGGAGAAGTGTGTCCAGCCCGTATCTTGCTGGTGGATTCAGCATATCGCATCAGTAGGGGCAATGCTTTCCAATCAGCCCCAAGTGGATATCTGTAAGTGCTAATACCCTTGGTCCTGTGTATTGTGCAGATACGCAAATTCAGGACCAGAATTTGACATTAAAGCACAAAGTATTCTAGGACAACTGGATGGTACTTTCTGCTAATTCAGTAACCGTGTCCAGGGTGAACCTACACTGCAACCTTGGGTCTACAGCTGTGAGCCCTATGCCTCTTGAGTGTAAAGCAGACAATGCCTGATGAAGAATGCTAGAGTTTTCCCTTCTATCAGTTCACTTTTAGTACTTAAGTCTCCTGTAAAGTGGGAGAATCCCCTAGGCAGCCCCAGGTTTACATGTTCAATCAGCTACATAACTCCCAATCCCTTTCTATCCCTCTGTGTAGTTTCCCTTGTTTTCAATTTTGATTTATCCAGCTGACATTCACCTCTCTTCTGTTTTTTTTCCTCTTTTTGTCTTTATACAGTACTTTACCTACAGTGTCTTATTGAGTCTCCTGGCCTGCTCTGTGTTCCTTCAGATCAGCTGTATTGGAAAATTGATCCTTATGTTAATCATTGAATTTATATATGTTCTCATTGTGGAAGTGCCAGGGGTCAACCTTTTTGACAATGCAGATCTCCTGGTTACAGCTAACACCTAGTAAGTGCCTTTCACTTCTGAAATCTAAACCTAATTTCTTTCACCCAGTGATTTCAGTGTGGCATTAGGTGGACGGGAATGCTGAGGCCATGGTGCAAGGAAGGGAGGTGTGTGGTACCAGAGAAGGCATGGCTGTACACTAAAGATTCGGCAACGCTGCTCTCCACTTCTGAAGAGCAGGAGATAACAGTTCCCTTTAAGATCTTTTTAATCTGGAACTTGACTAGTGAGCCGTCTATTAATAGCAAAGTATAACTGAAATCAGAGTGGATCTGTGTTTCTTTTTCTTCCAGAAATGGGGAGCTGTAGTTAGTCATTCTCACTTCTTCTGGTATTACACTCCCAATACAGAAATGTCTTTTCTCAAAAAAGAAAAAGAAAACTCCAACAAACTTGAGCTGCCTCAGGGATGTGATAATGAACTGCTGAGATGTTTGGACATCTGGTACGTCAAACCCAGGTTGGGGTGGTGTTATGGTGGTGCTTGGCGTTTGGCTAGTGATCTCCTGTCAGTTGCTGTTGGACACATGTCCGCATCTGAAAAGCCACCATCACAGCCAGTGTCAGCACAATTCCCAGCACAGGGGTCTAAGTGGGAGCAGACAGTTGCCTTTTTGCTTTACAAAAGGTAATTTGTCATCACCAGGTCACATATTAATTATGGTAGCAACCTCCTTCCCCTGACAGGGTTCCCCCTCTCCTGAAGGTCAGGCCAGGGAAGGAAATTTGGCACATCCACAAATCCATCCTTCTCCACAAGTTTCATTTCTCATTGGGAGTTGCATTGTTGTGTTAACCACTTTTTTTGATTATTTCCATTTATAGGCAACAGTCATACTTGACTGTGAGTCAATAAACTCATGGCATTGTCTAAAGGTGAACGCGATGCTAGGAGGTACAATAAGGAGAGTTGCTTGCAAGACTTGGGAAGTAGAACATTGCTCTGCTCAGGAGTGTGGCGGCCTAACCTGGAGTATGTTTCCAGAAACATTTGTCACGGATGATAGCTGTGATTGCTCCTTTCTTGGACAGGAGGGTGGTTGAGAAGATTCCCATGGTCCTTCCCCGTGCTATTTCATATGTTATTAAATAGCTTGTGGAGTTGCTCAAATTTCTTGATGGTCATTAATCTCTACAAGCCAGGTGCACCTGGTTACTTCTGTCCTTGGCATAAATGTTCCATGATTTTTAGCATTCCTGTGTTCCCAGTAATAATTAATGGAGGTATGGCTTTTACGTCCATTGGCAGTAATCACTTAAATTATTTTGTTTACTCAGGCAAATGAAATTATGTAGGAAACCCCATGGAGCTTTCTGTGGGGGTATGCGGACAATGAGGTTTCCTTCCTTTCTTTACAAATGTTATGTATTCCAACAGCAGAAGCTATTTAGCATTTTCTAACACAATTAGAGAAATAAAAGCATTTTATATCCCAAATATAATTTCATTCTTATAAGTCAAGAACTAAGCAAAATTACAGCACTTAAAAGTATAATTTACATCACTTCACAATCAAAATGTCACTAATAAAGTGGAGAAGGTTAGCATGTTTTCCCAGAAATAGCTTTCTGTGATGCTGTATTCTCTCTCACTAAATGATATTTGTTTTGTCCAGAGAGCGCCATGGACAGCTACTTATTGTCCCAGTGTCTGGCAGTCCATTTGTGTGTAGTGGGAAATGGGAGCTCGGCATGCAGCTCATAGTTCAGAGGGGTACCCTATTGTCCAGCTGATATTAAAAAAAAAAAAAAAACAAAACAACATGACCTCATACTACTTTAATTGGGTGCCCATTGTAGCTGCATAATTACTGTCTGCTCTGCAGCCATTATGGGACTCTGACTGATTAGAAGTGATGCAGATGTCACTTCACACGTCTGTGTACAAACCAGCCCAGCATGCAAGCAACTGAAAGGCTGATTATAGCGTGTTGGGAGTTGTTAGACTTGACTGCAGCGACACACCAGCGTGGTGACACATGAACTATAACTGGATGCACAGAGCTACTATCATATTGCCCTTTCCCTGTGCAGAAGATAAAACTAATGCTTTGGTTTTAAAGATGGGATGGACTAATGTGATCTCCTAAGTTGAGTTCTTGCATAGTGGAGCCCAAAGAGCTTTGCCCAGTGATTTGTGCATCAAGCCCATCATTTCTGTTCGAGCTGTGGTTTGTGATTTAGAGGGCTGTCAGTCCTTGGCATCGCAGATGTAAGGAGAGAGATGCTCCTGTCCTATGGGAGCTGTCCCCAAAAGCAACCACCTTTTGTGCTGAAAATGGGCACTTAACTTGAGCAAGAGAGTATTTAGCAAGCTGCTCTCTGTGTTACCTTCCAGTAATTAAAGAGCCATCTGCTACTGGAAATGTCTGTCCCATGGGGAACCAGTGTAACACCATTATTGCTTGTATTGGGCATTTTCACTTATCCAAAGCGTTACCGTAAATACTGGGTTTGGTGCACTTCATAGTCTCTGATGAGGGTTTTAGAGCAAGTGTAACACCCATGGTGAGCTGCAGCCCCTGTACAGGGGGTCAGATCTGCCATCATCAGACAAAGTGATAATGGGGAGCAGCCCATCATCCTTGGCCAGTGAGTGATTTAGGGAAGCAGGGGAATTATGCTACGTGTGGGATGTGTCTCCAACTCTGACTAGTTCCAACTTTAGTGTGGGAGCTGCTGTCCCCAGGGTTCCCAAACTGGGTCCCCATCACAGCACGCATTCAGCGCTGGGGCTGGGCAAGAGGCTTTGCAACAGATCGTGTGCAAGACAATGGTGGGGTGCAAAATCTGTGTCAGAAGAAATTCCATTCTCAGAGCTGCAGAAAATATCTTGGACCAAACAAGATTAGAGAGTCACTGTGCTTTTATTTTTTTAATTTTATGCCCAGTTAGGGTCCCTCAGGTATTTTTATTTTGCTGATTTTGTAGCTCTGATTCTGTAGCGAGAGGTTCCCCACAGCCCCAGAAAACTGTGGCCTCGAGCTCTTGGACATCTGTGAGATTCTCAGGCTGAAGATGTATCATGCTAGTAGCCTGCAAAGCTGTAATTGCATCAGTGACTATTTTTCCATTTAAATAGTGTTTTAAAAGCTCTGCGTACATGGTTCTCAGCTACCTAATACTCCACCCACACTTGAGAAGAAACCCAGCAGCATTCAGCCATCAGGCAGTCAGGAACTCAGCCAGCTACTACCTACCAGAAAGCTCCTTTCCATCCTTTCACTGTAAGGAAAGCACACCCTCCATCTTCTCCAGCAGCTCCGCCTCATATGAGTACCTTGCAGGGTTGTGAATAGCAATAGCAATCTGCATCAGGGTTTTCCTTAGTCTACTCGTGTGCAGCACCCGTAGCTATGCACAGCACTGGACATGAGCAACGTGCATAAGAAGGGAGCAGTGCTAGAGTTAAAGGAATTAAACACATCTCCATGTTACAATAAACGGGGGAGAGAGGAGCTATCCCTCACAAATGAGCCCAAAGCTTCCTTTTTAGATCAAATTTTCCCATCTGACCAAATGAAGTAGTGATGGATGTACAAGCATTTCCTAAGCATCCCACGCTGACATTAAATTCCCAAATGATTCTTGACTCAGTACTTCTTAGTTATTTTAACCACATTAACCCTGTTGCACCTGCTCTCTGGATTTTTGAGGGTAGCTCAGTAGATCTTTTTTTGCTTCGCCCCATCTTTTAGTGTTTCTGTTTTCAAAGGGCTGTAGCCCCACACAGCGTTCGAGATGCCACACTGCAGAGGTGCTGTTGAACGGCACAGAAGGACAAGTGCCGGAGGGAAGGACTCTACTAACCTTGTCTTTGTGGTTGTTTTTTTTTCAGCGTGTCTGCAAATGCAACATTACCGTGGTGAGTCACTTTGGCATGAAATATTTTTATGGGGTTTTTTTGACAGGCATTTTCTGTTCACAAGGTGCAGTATCAGCATGTCAGCTCTCCAGCGGTGTCTGGTATTTGACAATGCATTGTTGTGAGCTGGTGCAACACAGTGCAAATGCCCTAAGTGGCCTGAGTATTGCCATTTTTTATGTGTAGCTACTCTCAAAGCATCCTCTCTCCTGTGGGACTTATGTCAACTTGCTTTATAAAGCATCTCAGTGAGCTTACTTGTAATTACAAGTCAAAGGTTTTATCAAAATAATATTTTCATACGGTATAACTCTGTAATTCAAATTTAACAGTTTTTATTTGCTTGCTTGTCAGAAGGGATGGGAATGGGTCTTAGTGCTCTTTTCATCTTATAGAGTACTTACAAAACAAAGGCTGCTAAGAAGTGACTCATTAGAGAAGCAGTGAGTGTAGAACAGTTCCGGACTTAGGAGGCTGGGGAACTGTAGGAGACCCGGTGAATGAAATCTGAAAAGCTGTCAGCATTTTGGTTTTGCCAAGCGTACTAGAGGCTGAGCATGTATGGCCAGTCTCTAAAAAACAGCTTTCATGTTGCTGTTAACCCTTTTTTAAGAAGATGAACTTCAAAGTCCTGCTTTAGAAACCAGCGCTTATGTGCCAAAAAGTCCTCAACTTTTTGCAGGAATTGTTTGTCCCTTTACCAACATGTGCTCAGGGGAAGGAAAAAAAGCTTTTTCTTCAGAGGTTGGTTAGCCTTAAAGTGAGAACTGGGGAGTGTGGCTAAGCTTTGTTCCTCCATGCTGAGACTAACTGGGAAATTCTGCTCTTT
>NW_010109438.1:67149-103426 GCF_000699245.1 Pterocles gutturalis
CTGGCTGCAGCTCTCCAGCCATGACACGAGTTGCGTTGAAGATTGTGACCCCTGTCATCATCACTGTCTTTGTCCTGGCGCTGTACTTGCATGCCCAGCAAGTGGAATCCACTGCAAGGCTTGATTTCCTCTGGAAACTCCAGGTTAGTGAGCGTTTGCTGTGTTGCAGGAAGGCACGTAGTCATTGGCGTTAATATAAAACTACTGAACTAGTCACTGTCAAATTGAGGAGAAAACTTGTCAGCTGTCAAGTGCCTTTGAATTTTATCTGGATCTGGCATATAACTGGGCATACTAGTAATGTTGTGGTCTTCTCGGTACTTTGCTAACTCAGTGCTTCTTATCCTGGTTATTTACTTTAACCCCTTGTTTCCTTGTAAATGCACTTTGGATGGTCCCCACAATAAAAGGTTATAGATTGGAAGATCAAGGTTAATGAACTTGGGCAACTGAGCCTGTCACTGTTGCAGGAACCTGTAACATAACATGATTTGTAAATATAAGAAGCTTGTATTGGCTGCTGAATTATTTCCCAGAGCTCAGTGAGACTTAGTTTGCTGTGTTCAGAGGTGTGAAAGATTCACATTTGGATTTTCATTCACTTTCTTGTTAAGCAATGGGAACTGGCTTTCTGCCCAACCTTCCTTAGCCCCTAGGCAGCAGCACTGGAAAACCAACACTCTACGGATAATGCCACGCTTTGCTCATGTCCCGGGGTTCAGCATTAATGGTTTCACTAGTTGTGCCCACGAGTCACGTTGGGGCATCATAGGTGATTCTCAAGCAAGCAGGAGAGGTCTCAGCTCTGCCCGGGACCCATAGCTGAGGGATTGCAGGACTGCAGGTTTTCTGTAGATTTTTTTAACTACCGGATGGCAGGACATCATTCTAATAATAGGTCTCAGTGGTTTGAGTAGGAGGCACTGAGGAAGCACCAATTAATTAAAGCTCCTTGGAAAGCAGATAAACATTGTTATCCTCATTTATAAATGGCAAAACAATGGAAGGGATGAGCCAACTTACCTGTTCTAGGTCTGGGCTCAACTGGCCAAAGCATTTGTTTCCCCAGGCAGAGCCAAGGGTTTTCCTTGTTCTGTCCAGACATATCCCCTTCTAAATGGTTCTTCCTCATTAACTTCATTTCCAGTTTCAAATGTCCTGTTTCAGAAACCAGCATCCATGAGCAAAGATGTAAGTGCTTTGCAAGTACTGCTTGTGCCTTTACCAGCAGGTACTTAGGGGATGTGGGGAGGTTATCCCTTCTCCCCTCACCAAGTGAGGGCTGGAGAGTTTGGCTGAGCTGTGTTCGTCCACACCAAGGCCCAAATGCACCAGGCAAGTCTTTCCTTTTTTTGACTCCAGCCCTCCAGCAATGATGAAAGTCATTGAAAAAAAAGATCTGAAGACCTCTTTCAAAAGGCTGCACATTTTGCTTGGTGCCTCTGCTGAAGCGGAGGGTCCTGTACACAGGGCAGCTCTTTGGGCTCCTGTAAGCTGAACGACTCCACGTGAGCCCTGTCTCAGCTGTGCCTCCCCCAGTCCTTGACTGACCCTGGTTTTTCCTTTGCTCAGAAATAGTCAAAATGGCAAAAAGTAAAACAAGGGGGGAAAATACTGCTGCCATGAGGTAATGGAGGAGAGAGAGGTGATCAGTACACACACCTCTGTACCTTTACCTACAAACCAGAAGCAATGAATTGAGGTTATGCTGGTACTGTGCAAGTCTGCAAAGAGAAATAAAATCTGGTTCTGAAGTCTGAGCAATTGAGTGAACTCTCAAAGTTTGTTTTATTTTAGTCCCCTAGGCATAGGTACCTCCTAGGTGGCCTAGGTATATCCTTCTTGAAGCCCTGGTTCAATCTGAGCATTAAACCCAAATCCACACCCATTAGCACAGAATCAAGACAACACATCCTCCTCGTGTTTCCCTTTGCCTGGACATACCCCCACCACCACAGGAGGTGAAAAGTCCTCTCCAGAGTGTGGGACTGGCCTGTTTCATGGACTCCATGGTAACTGTACTTCACAACCATCACTGCACCTCAGCAAACCTTGTGGAAAAGGAGGGTCCTTTTATTTAGCTACATGAACATTTGGGGGGGCACAGAGAGAGGATTATAATTGCCACTCATGCAGTCAGACTTAAGCAATGACTGAGCTGGCTTTGTCCTCCTCAAACCTGTTGTGCTTGACTGGGAAAGCCAAGTGTGCCTGTTCATGGGTGGCAGTGGAGTTCCCCAAAAGGAACAGACCTTGTGCAGGTTACCCAATTCAGGGCCCAGAAAAGTAACACCATCAGTTTCTGGTGTTATTCTGTGCCTGCCCTTAGGGAAACTGTTTGGCTTTTGCACACATATGTGCGCACAAATAGACCATGTTCCACTGCAGAACACGTTTCTGCATCTCTCTGGTTCTGCCCTCCTTTGCAGTTTCCCCCTTTTTTCCATTTCCGTCATACTTGCAAGTTCATTTTCAGCCTTTTCCCCCCTCTAGAGCAGCTTCCAAAAGAGTAAGCACATCACTGTCTCTCCCTCTTAAACTAGGCCACTGAAGAGAAAGAGGAAATGGAGGAGCTGCAGGCCTACAACAGACGCCTCCTCCACAACATTTTGCCGAAGGACGTGGCAGCCCATTTCTTGGCTCAGGAGCGGCGAAATGATGAACTGTACTACCAGTCCTGTGAGTGCGTGGCTGTCATGTTCGCCTCCATAAGCAACTTCTCAGAGTTTTACGTGGAGCTGGAGGCCAACAACGAAGGGGTGGAGTGTCTGAGACTGCTCAACGAGATCATTGCCGATTTTGATGAAGTGAGTCACAGAAAATCTGGGTGGACAAAGTGAACCGAATCAATGAGTTTAGTTGGGCTTTGCTGAGTTCCTGAAGGAAGGTGGCTTATTGAATCCTTGTGCCATGGTTCATTTCTCCTTGCTCTAGAAGTCAATTCTTTTTTTCACATTAAAATTTCTTTTATTCCCTTGCCACTTCTCTGAACACCTAAGCCCCTTTCTTCCTATCCTTTGAGTAGTGGAGGCTCTGTCCAGTACTTTGTAGTGCTTGCACCAAGGGAGGACATGTGGCAAGGACATTACCAACACGTATGTGTTTGTCAAGGTTTATTTGTTCTTTTGCTCTTCTCTTGTGAAACAGATAATAAGTGAAGACCAATTTCGGCAGCTGGAGAAGATCAAGACCATCGGCAGTACCTATATGGCTGCCTCAGGCCTCAACGATTCCACTTACGACAAGGAGGGGAAGACGCATATCAAAGCTCTGGCAGACTTTGCCATGAGGTTAATGGACCAAATGAAATATATTAATGAACACTCATTCAACAACTTCCAGATGAAGATAGGTAATGGCACTGTGTTTACAGGATTAAAGTATCAGCAGTGGTCATTCTGAGCTGGGGTAAAAACCATCGATGTTACCTTAGCTGTACAGTGATGTTGTCTTCTGCCTGGTGACCACTCTGGCCTCTCTGAAACATCAGAGCAGGTTTGTTAGGGTAGCAGCTTGATTGCTGAAGCTCACTGGAGCATTAGGAACAGCTGGGCAACCAACCTTGGTGCAGAGAAGCTCTTACCACAGCATGGTCTCACATGGTGGTTGAGCTTGGGCTCATTTTGCCTGTGATGTGCTCTCTGCCAACACCCCCTGTGGTCTCTGGCTCTGCCATTCTTGGACATTAAATTGTCTTTCAAGTCAGGGAATAAAAAGAGACAGAAAAGGAGAACAAGAAGAAATGTGAGGATGTCAAATGTGGTGTTTGTTCTGGAAGGCCGCCGGGCTGCTGCCTTGCAGACACTCAGCATTGCAGCAGCTGTGTGCTGGCTTCCAAGTGAGTGGTTTGCTTGGCAGCCTGACGGCAAATAAACCTTATCCTGTTATCTGGTGCTGGAAAGTAGCTCTGGGTTGAGCAGACCCAGCCTGTACTGCCCCTCGGACAGGCATAATAGATCAGAGAATCCAGCTTTTCTTTAGAGTTTCTTTCCCTGCAGCTTGGCTGTAGCTTTACACCTCAGGGTAAAGCACAGCTACACCGAATGGAAATCAGGATGGTTTTTATTGTCTGAAAAATAACTTGCCTCAAGCTTCATGTGGTTCATATGTGATTGATCTGAGTGTTGTGGGATTTCTCCTCTCCTTCCAGGCCTCAATATTGGTCCTGTCGTAGCTGGGGTGATAGGAGCACGCAAACCCCAGTATGACATTTGGGGCAACACAGTGAATGTAGCCAGCCGGATGGACAGTACAGGTGTGCCCGACAGGATTCAGGTGAGGAATTCACTGGAAAACTACACTGCCAGTCCTGTGCCACTTACAGGTTTGGAAACAATTAGAACCGTAATTTTGGTTTCATTTTATTCCTTTATGTCATACATTTATTGACACAGTCCTGAAAGGAAAGCCAATTGGGAAGTGCTAGTGGTATCATCAAGTTTTGCCTTTTAATCTTGGCCAACTTTGTAACCTTTGGTCAAAAATGTGCAGTTTAGTTCTGGGTGGAAGAGTTGAGCTGAGTTTCCTTCCTCGAGTGCCTCATTGGCACTATGAGCACAGTCCTGCTGGGATGCTTACTCACTCATGATGCTGGCTTTGCTGTTCAGCTACGTGCAACTGTAGGTTGCTTTATTTTCCAAGGGCTTGATTCAGACACGTGTTTCTGTAATTCACCTCTTTGTTCACAATGCCATGTGTTGTGAAGCTAGCAAAGATCCAGGCATCAGCAGGACAGGGATATATAACTAGAGAAAGAGAACAGTTGAAGGGGTTAATGGAAACTGTCTTGTAATCAGACATCTCCTTGGCCTTCAAGCAGGGATTCAGTTCCACTGTCCTGCTTTTGCCGTCCACAGTAACAGGTTGTCAGGTTCCTTGGGAAAATACTGAAGGGACGTAAAAATAGTTAGACTAACTGATTTAAGACCCCAGAGAGGAAGCCATGCTGTTTCTTTCCAATTAAGCTGTCACTTAACTGGATCAATATTTATCCAACAGCTTTAAACCTTCCTACAAGACAAGCCGTGAACAATTTTTATTCTAGTTAAGTGAATCAGCAGAGCAATGTTACAGCAATAGGAAGCCAGAAGTGACAGTATTTAAAGTCACCTGAAAAAGGATGAGAAAATACATTGTAATAAATATCTCAGGAATCCTGGTATTTAACCTTCTGTTATTCTGCAGCACAAGTTGTTATTTTTTTAATGGCATTTGCCCAAGGAATTTGCATGCTGGCTACATTATTCCATTTGTTCAGTCTTTCTCCTTGCCCATTACCTTCTCTTCCATAAAAACAAACCCCTGAATGACACCTTCTAAATTACCCATTCACTGTATAATTTTTAAGCCATTTTTTGAGGACTTTTAGAATATTTTTAACCCATTTTCCTACTACCACTCCAGTGATACAATGAATGCATCTGAGCATCCTGAACTGCCAGGTGCATGTGTAAAAATGTGACGAATTTCTTTTTATTCTGTGACCTCCTTGAAAAATGTGGCTCTCCTCAAACTATGTGCCCCAAGTGACTTCTGTAGTTTCAGTTTCTAACGGTTGTGGGTTTTTTTTCTGCAACTTGTGCCAAGCTTTTAGTGATTGATATGCAAAAGTCAACTTGCTTGTAAACAAAGTAGTTGATCCTGCTTTAATTTTGTCCATGGATTACTCCAAAAGCAAAAGAAACAGCTGTGTGGAAGGCATGACAAGCATCTGCTGACTCTTGTTTCTTCCGCAGGTAACTACAGACATGTACCAGGTCTTAGCAGCCAACAACTATCAGCTGGAATATCGAGGGGTCATAAAGGTCAAAGGCAAAGGAGAAATGACCACTTACTTTCTAAATGAAGGGCCTCCGATTAGTTAGCACTGATTGCAGTGTCACTCAGAGATGGAATTTATATTACCCAAGATCGTGAATCAGAGAAGAATCACTTTTTGTCAGTGAAGCTGAAAACGCAGCGCAGCTGTAATTTCACACCGTGACTCTAGAACTGGTATCAGCAAACTCTTTGGCCACCCATCATGAAAGGCAATAGAAAGAATCCACCTTGGAGTAGTTCCTGGCAGAGTGCTAAATCGACCAAAGATGTGTACTACAGAGTTCACAGAAACGACGTGAATTTGGAATGTTTAAAAAAGGCTGCTACCACAGGATGATATAAGAAGCTATTTAAGTATTTATTGACGCAACACAACATTTACTTGGTTGAAGGAATGTATGATTCACTACAAAGCATTATTTTGGAATGGATTTGCACTCCCATAATGTTTCCATCCCATACTGCCAGCTATTTGAAGTGTACCACTGTGCTTTTATTAGCTGTTTTGAATGGGCTTTCAAAATTGACACCCACTGTTGCAGCACACAAAAAGGCCTTTTCGAAGGGCATAGGTAATGTTTTCATGTGAAAAGACATGATGGCTCTAGCCCCCTCTTTTCCCTTCTTCTACGTGGCTAAATGACTGCTCTTATGAGTGGGGCTGGCACATCTGATGAAAGGGAAGATCATGATAAAGAAAGATGGCTCTACAACCATATTTATTAAGAAGTCTCCTGTGCTCTTCTTTGGTATATATCAGTTTACATGGGAAAGACTAGATGTAAACAAGAGACACTTTGTGGGGGGAACTCCCCTGAAATTTGTTGTGGGTTTTTTTGTATTTTTTATTTTGTAATATTGAAAACATGGAGATCTAACAGATATACCAAATTCTATATTTTGTAAATTATATATAAATTAGAAGGCAGGCTGTCCACACCAAGGTGTGGTGGGAGGTGTATATAACCTGTAGGCTTTTGTGTATTTTTTTGTGTGTGTATAATACTCTGAACACAGACTTGGCAGTTTTCAGATAATCATTATACAATCAACCAACAACAAACAGGTGAGTTTCCAAGATGCATTTTAAAATGAAAGTCCAGAAAAATCTACAACCCCAAAGAAGAGGAAAAAACCAAAACGCGGTAGTCACACAGTTGTTCCATGCAGCATTCAAGCACAGGGTGGTGTCTTAACAAATGGAAACAGGACCTTTGAGTTTTAAGCTACTGAGACGGTATCAGTCAAACATGTTAAAAAGAGCTCTGAGCAAATCTTCTAACTGTAACGGGAGCTCTTATAAGAAGAGGAAAAAACTAAGCTCATTTGAACTTTTCTTTAAAAAAATTACTTTTCATAGATGGTCTTAATAGAATCCTGCTGATATGAGAGTTGTCTGATATTGTAACTGCCATTTGACATTACAAAGAATTACATACTGCAGGATCGAGTTGACTTTTCTGTAGTTGGCACTTATTTAAACTGAGTCACAGATTTTCATTTTTCAGGAATTAGGTGATCTTCAGAAAAAAGATGATGATGGTAAACGTGTATATGAGGTGGTCGAGCTTAAAATACAGTGCCACTGATATTGTGTTGGACATCTTTATCACTACTGGGGGGTTTATGAATAGTTCACTGTTATCATTTATGTACCTTTTTTAACTATTAAAGAAAAATCCCTTGATATTTTATTAAAAAAATAATTTTAAAAAAGCTATATTTTTTATATTCTATGAGGGGAAAGTTTTGATATTGAATTTGGCTAGCACTAAAAATGACTCCAATCTTTTGACATTTAATAAAGTTCTTTTCCACTCTTCTCAGGGCAGAATTATTGTAGTACTAACAGCTTAATGATTGCACTATGGTGGTGGTGATTTATTTTTTCCTAGTCGACAACGAGAATAAGTGATAATCCATGGGCCTGTCTTAATTACTTTGCCATATTGCTAAGCATAACCTGAGCATTAAGCCATTTAAACATGAGTTTAAATGGCATCGCCCCTTTCCTCCCCCCTTCCACTAGGAAACATCGCTGAAAAGTATAGTATATTGACTTCTGTAAAACTGCCAAGTCTGCCCTTGTACTATACTTTTGCTCCTTTACATCTTTCCTGGTTTGCAAAATATTTAAGTTGCATCACGCTGTTATGCCTCTCTCCCCCACCTCCACCTTCCATCCCTTTTACCCATCAGTGAGTTTCATTACCTTCATGCCACACACTCGGTTTTTAGGTTTGCTTTCTGCTTTACGAAAGTCTGCGGTCTTCTTAACCTTTGATTCATCTTATGAAGTTGTGTTGTCAATGAAATTTCAAGTCCCCAGTATCTCTAGCTGTGATTGTTGACAGTGTGTCATGATCATTTCAAGGGGTATTCACACACTCTTTACTCTGGATCTTGCAAAAATGGATACAGTTATGATTTCCCATGGAAATTGAAATCTATTTAAGTAATTTAACTATATTAAACACTGTTTCACTGGTAAAGTGTCTCTGTTTTATTTTAGCTGCATCTGGCTAGTGAAGACATCGGGCATAAGTTGTGTAGGAGATACCGATGTTGCACATCCAGTCCTTGACTAGCACTGGATGGATGGCTGGCTGGACCACACTGGTACTGCACAGGACCCACTTACGGAGCCTCAAGGGCTTGTTGGCACAGGGAACATCCCATGTCCCTCTTGCGCAACCACTTGTCTTGAAACATTAGTGTCAGGATAGCTGACAAAGCCTCCTTGTAAAACTATGGTTAAATATCTTGGTGTAACTGAATAGCTTTAAAAAGGGGTTTTTTTTCTGTCTTATTTAAAAAAAAAAAAGTGGGTATTTCTAAAAGTACATCACCTTTGCCGAAGAACTCCCCAGGTACAGTACTTGTCCTCTCAAAGACACCTGGAAGCAGGCAGCAGGGCAATGCAACATTTTCAATCTTTATAGCTAAAAGTAAATGCTACATGTAACTACACCAATTAACAGAAGCCTGAAGTATAGCTGAGAAACAAAAAGTTCCCAGCTTTCAGCTGACTTCTTTAGTTCAGAAGACATTACACAGGTAACCAAAAAAATTTATTTATAATCTCTTATTTGCTAGGAGGGATTTTATAATTATACTGAGAACAAAGCCGCATCAAGAATAAGCCATGAAGTACTTAACAATCATCTTCTTAAGAGAGATGGTGAAGAACTATTTAATACTTTAGATATTCTCCTATATAATCATGCAAACAGCAATTCAGGACATTATCTGATGTAAGCAATTTTTGAAAAATCTGGAGAAGAGTATTCCCAACAGGAGGAGAACCAGTAACCTCCAGTGCTCCACCCTCTCATTTAAATTGCTGTACACACTGCCTGGCTGAGCTATTTTCCCTAAATGCATCTTTTTTTCCATCCAGACAGCATTTTGATGAATTTTAAGGTGTTTAGCCCCTTGTCCCCAACACAAAGCTGGCTGCATCAATATCTGCCTGCACTTAATAAAATGCTCCATTTGGGACACACCAGATCTCTTTTATGTGTGTCTTGCACTGCCCAGATCCCTCACCTTGCTGTTCATGCATTACACAACATACATGGACACCAACATCTGGCCAAAAACTATGTCCAGAGGCCAGTATTTTTATTCTATTAACCTTTGTGACTGCTCCTCAGGGCACCATTGCTTCTCATTTGAAGTTTGGGGGCTGGCAGGGAGAGACAGCTTGGGATGCAGCCTGAAAAAGGGGCAGTTCAGCTGTTTTAAGCTGAAAAACTCAATTTCCATTCTCTTGCCCCGTCACGAGCATTTCAATTGAAGGAGCCAGAAGAACCTGGGCAGGGCAGGGGCCAGGGCTGAGAACACTGCATTTCAGGCAGGATGGAGGACAGCAGCAGCATTGAGCAGGAGGTAGCTTACTGTAAAAGGCAGGCTTGTATTTTTAAACTTCCCTCCTTCAGCACCTCACCGTCCCTGCCTGTCCTGCTCTGCCCTGTGTTTTGCTTGCAGTACTGGTGGCTGGTGGTGCCAGCCCTGTCCCGCAGCTCCTGCTGCAAGCCAGCACCGAGAGGAGCAGGAAAGGAGGCAGCAGGCACCACAAGGGAATTACGGCGGCACGGTGAGAGCCGGGCGCTGACACAGAGGCAATGCTGGTGCAGCACAGGCGCCATCTGAATTAAAGCCACATCAGAGAGCAGCTGGAGAGGGAGCTTGCCCTGTGAGCAGCTGGCCGCAGAGATCTTTTCTTTAAACACAGAATTTCAGATCCAAATAACCATTGCCATCTACTGGAAACAGACTTGCACAGCCTTAGCCAGGCAGTGTTACCGGTGCTCCCGAGGATCACACAGGATCAGGCTGAACGAGACGTCACTACCTGCACCTCCTCCGTGGACCACTTACTTCACAACTAACGGCAGCCCCTCCTTCCAAAGTAACTGATCATACACAAACCATCAAATGAAACCTACAGATAAGCAAAAACTATTCATCCCACTATGTATGCCATTATCCAACCCCTACCCTGGCAGCATAGCAGACATGGTGCAACAGAACAAGACCCTACCGCACACACCGCTGCTCCTCGCCCTGACTGTGCCCTTTACGGTCTCCAGTGAGGCCGCCCACCTAACGGCAACCTTCCTCCTGCATGGTGCAGCCCAAGGTCCAGCAGCAGCCATAAAACACCTGCTCTATGGCAGCCAAATCACGTTCCTCTGTTCCTTCACCTGGTCTGGCATCAGGTACCTTGAGTCCCACCCAAGCCATGACAAAGCCATTCCCAGCAACCCTGCTGTGGCTCTGGGACAATGGCTTCAATCCTTCCTTTACTGAGGGGATAAGAGCCAAAAACCTCCTGCTCTCCCCACTCAGGTATTGACGCTCTCCTGTCCTTCAAGTGACTGTTGCCTTTTGGTCTGAAATGGAACACAGGTTAATGGACACCCTACCGCTCCTCTTCACCTGCTCAGCAAGGAGCACAGCACAGCATCGCGGCACAGCCGCGCCTGGGGGACGGGGAGAGAATGGAATAAAGGGATGCAGATTGCCACCTTGCTGCTACACAGCTCTTGCTAGGAAACAGGGCTCACCCTAAGCTGCCCGAAGAACCAAAGTAACGCTGATTATGTCCTGAAAAGGGCAAAGACAAGACAGAGTAGAGCTGGCTCTGCCTTTGGATTACTTAATGACACATTATTTAATGCCTCGTTGAAAGCAGGCACCAGGCGTCCCTGGCTGGGCAAGTGCAGGAGCACCCAGCTTACAACATCGTCTCTTGCCCCTCTTTCTTCTCAAAAAAAAGCTCCAGCATGAGAGATGGAGCATGTTCTCATTTGCTTGGTGCTTGACAGCTAGGGTATGTTCTTAAACTCTGCTCAGAATACAGGTTAGCGGGCTAATCCTAGTGTCACTCCCATGATCCTAACGCCAGCTGAGCCAGACGCCCAGGCTGGAGTTTCACCTGCTGTACAGTGGCTGGGGAGGCCCCGCCTGTTATCTACCTGTCTCAGGAAACTTTGCCTCTGAGGAAGAAAGAAACATTACCTAGGAAAGCAAAGACTCCATAAATACTCCAAGAGGTCTGAACAACTTTTGGATAGCCAAATTGACAAAAGAGCTCCATAAAGTTCATTGACAAACAATTGCATCAATAAAACTGATGAACCACAATTTTGTTACATAAAGGTGCAGAGACTGGGAGATCACTTGGCCTTACCAAGTAAACAGGTACCTGGAATATCTGACCAGCTATGACCAGAACCACACACGCAGCTGGATGTCCCAGGCTTCCTCAGCCTCCTGGTGAGAGATCAGCTGGACTCTTGTCAAGACAGGGCTGCAGCTGCCCTTGAAGCAGACTCCCTACTGCTACTCATCAATTACCTCCAGCCAGGGAAAAAACCGTCTTGTAATACATCCCTTTATATTAACACCATTCAGAAAGCCTGTATTTTTACAAGCTGTAACACATACCTAGAATGCTATTTATTCTGACAAAAAGCTGATCCAAATAGCATGTATTTAGTGCTTGCACATGTTAATGGGCTTCTTTTTTCCAATACAAACCATGAAAGCAAAACCAATCATATCCCAGTACTTGCAATGGAAATGGGGAATGAAAGGCAGGAGGCAAGAAAGGTAATATCCCTAAACAGATGTTCCTCAGTCCTTTGATAAAGAGATTATCAATTTATTAAAGAATCCACAGTGAATGTTAAGTAATCATGATGTCGGCAAAGGAAACTAGTTTCCATCATGTTCTAGTTCTGTTAGCTTTGATATAGCTAAAAATCAATCCAAGTAACACACGCATGCATTCCCTCGTACAAGGATGCATTCTTCTCTCCACCTCCTTCCCCCCCTCTCTCTAGATATATTCTTACATATCGTATTGACATGTGTGTGTCAGTCTGCCATGAAGCACTGTGAAAGGAGTCTACACATTTCCTAGCATCTGAAAAGTTATTTCCTAGCAAAACTTGACAATTTGCAAAAGTTTTTATCCCAGGCTATTGGCCCAGACATTGTGAATACAAGAGATCAGACCACAACAAAAAACCTCAGATAATAAAGAAAAATACACAAGGAAGAATGTGATTAAATCTCTAGAAGCTCATATAAGGGACTCTGAGGTATCCAAACCTCAAACAGCATTATACATACCTTGTGGAAGTCAGTCCAACTTTCAGCCGTCCCTTCCTGCAAGTGAATGTAAACAGCAACACTTTATTCAAAGAAAAATACAGTATTGGGGGTGTTGGATGGACCCGTTCCAACCTTAAGGAGGGCTTACTTTATGAATAGAGCATGAAGTGGGCTCTGCTTGTACTAAATCCCACAGAAAAATCAAGCCACCGTGAATGGCCTTGTGCAATTCAAACTAAAATAACGCACGTTGTTCAAGAGAGAAGTCACCCTTCATAGGTTCATCTTCGTTAAGTCTAGTAACTTATCTCGTAAAATCAGCAGGGAAGCACCTACTATTTCTCTGAATGCTGAGTTTGTAAAAGCAAACGGAAAATCCAGTGAATTTTCAGTAAATTTGCACCTCCAACTTGGCATGGTGTGTCTTGTTTCTCATCTCATGCAAGATTTCAGCAAGTTCTAATATTACAGTCAAACCAAAGTAATATGTTCAAATCCCATGTTTTTAGCACCTAGTAATATCAAGTAATGAAGAACAGTCATGCTCATTAACTTTTCATTGTGAAATGGGATTTTTATCAGTGCCGTAAGAACAAGCAAACAAAACCCCAACTGTCTTCTCTTACAGTTGCATTTGTTCATTATACCTGCTAATTAGCAATTAGATTAACGCCAGCATAACCAGAACGCTACAACAAAGGAAGTTTTCATTCCTTAAAAATGCATCTTTAGGAATGGCAGGAAGGGAAGGAGTCTCTGAGAAAACAGGATTCTCTGCCAACATATAAACTGAAGAAATGATGAAACAGAAAATTCTTCAGGTGCAAAACAGCCCAAGTTAAAAACTAAGCAGGACTTCAGGCATTCGTAACAGCTTCCCTGCCTATCAATAGTGGTGAAGTGAAAAGACAAGTGTAAGGACTCTTCCAGACTTTACAAGCAAGATAAAACCTGATTTTATACTTAAAACACAAATAGCTATATTTTATAATCATTTACTTAAAATAGTAAAGGACTGCTTTTCACCTTTTCTGGTGTCCAGAGTTCAGAAAGGTGCACTAAGTGCTATTACAAGCAAACTTCTCAGTGCTAAACAAAGGCTGTTTTCTGTTCTTCTGGATTTTTAAAATATTCATGGTATAAACATTTCCTAAAATTCTTGTATGCTTACATCCAGTCCTCCTCTTTATCTTTTCCTCATCTTATGGATTCCCAAAACAAAAGCAGACCATGTTCATGAATGCAATCTTCTTCTCTGTCTCAAAGTGGGGAGGGAAGAGAATTAACTGCAAAGCACATCATCTCCAACACCAATCTCTGAGGCTGCACACCAAGGTATTTTCAAGGTCTTGATCTCAGACATCAGTCTGAGAAACACATTATGAAGAATATAAACATATTGCTCCTGCTCACTTCAGATTACAGTTTCATTCTCTAATTCTTCTTGGTTGTATGATGGACAATTCTCTTGACTAATACCAACTATTTAAAAAGAAAATATCTCTTTTCTTCTTGGTTATAATCTGACACTAAATAACTTCCTGAAACACATAACGTTTCAGTATGAAGTGGACAAAGAAATTTGCCTGGAGCAACACTTTGTAGCACAGCAAAGCTCTGCCAATCCCCAAATCCAACAACACAAGCAGCACAGCAACCTCCCTGCCATTAAAGCTTGCTTTTTTATTTTTTTATTTCTTTTCCCCCCAGCATTTCAGTGAACCCTTATGTTATTCCAGGTCACATATAAAAATCTATCTATATCTTTCTATTTGTACAGTATGACACAGCACAAATAACTGTCATATAACTGTAAAAAACCCCAGTGTAACTGATGGTGGTACTATACAGTTGCTATTCTATTTTCTAAGTGTTTGGGGTTTGCTAGTTGATTCACACACTTCAGTATACAACGGTTCTCTCAAACACAAGTCTAAATCAAGGAGGTTCTATCCCAGCACAAACACACCCAACCCACAAAGCCAGAAGAATAAACAAAATCCCTGTTTTTTTCTTGTTTAAGCTAATCAGACTGATTTATTATTTTCCTGTCACCAGTTGTTTATCTCAGGTTTGAACTAATTATTCATCCATTTTTAAAAGTATATAAAAAGACAAACAATAGTCCAACAAGTCCAAGTCACCCCATTTACTCACCAATCTATTTCCTTTCAACCTTTCGAGAGTTCAGAGGAAGAGTACAAAAATCCTGGGTTAAGTGTCAGAACTTTCTGAATAATTACTAAAACCAGACCCTGTCCACATAGATCACTTTCAAAGGATAACTGAAAGGAAATCATAAATGAAAAAATGTTGACGTATTTATAGCACTAGACAGAGGGCCACAGGTGCCATAAAGCTCATCCCCAGAAACAGAGTCTCCAGGTTACATTTTAATTAAGAAAACATTCACATATGTCAACGTGAAGCAAAACATTCCAAAATTTAATATCTTACATATTCCAAACCTAGTTTGCTAATATGCAATAGCATTATTGTTATTTTTATTTATTTATTTAGCCTATCCTCTACTGCCTCACAAAGGCAAAACCAATTTTGGAAGTGAAGAGCTTGCATGATATGCAGAAGACATACTCTGTACATTCCTTCCACTAACATACTTTTGAATGGAACTTTTTCATGCCACCAGTCAAATTCCCCAATCTTGGTGTCCCTACATACATTTCACCACTTCACTGCACGGATATGATCCATTTTCCTCCTCTAGTCCCATATTCTTTTGTATCTTTCTTCCTTTAAAAAAAAAACAAAAAAAAACCAAAAAAAAACCAAACAAAACATCCAGACAGCTTCTTCTTTTGGAGAACAGCTTTACATTCCTGAGAGTGAATAACTGTTGGAACAAGACTGCCTCTAAATGTTCCAGGACTTGTCAGACATTGTAATCAGGGGACTTTCCCTGTGGTTGTCGCAGTCGGATCTGTAAGGTAGAGAATGCTCCTACAGTCACGTGAAAGAAGAGCTGCCACAGGTTGCGCAGTTCATACAGATACATGTTACACAGGCAAATTAACCCAAAAGTCAGGAAGGATTTGGCATTCCTCCAGCCTGTGTAGTATACAAACAGGTAACACTGTCAGGAAGAAAAAAGAAATCAGATTACCACATGGAAAATAACTTCTTCTGAAAAAACACCACCTGGTCATTGAGAAATTACAAACCTGAAACAAGTAATACTCCAAATCAAACATGCAAGAACAGTACCAATTTAGCAGTCATGGAAGGGTGAAAAGTACCTGATACCAACACAAGGTTACATTTTGCTGCCATTAAACCCTCTTTGAGTATACTTCTCTCGTAATAATCGATTACAACCTGCAATAATGAGTGGCTCGTGACAAAGGGAAGTAGACATTCCTGGCAGTCTCTGGTCAAAATACACTCTGTTCCACCTGAGCGATGGAGAAGGACCAAGAGCCAGTGTTAAGTCTCCTTCAGGCAAAGCAACGGGAAGGGCAGGGAAACACCAGTGCCCTGGAGCCGGGAATACTCAGCACAGGGCAATCCCTCGAAACCAACCCAGCATCCTGTGAGGGTTAATGCAGAGGATTAACTGGTGGATGCAGAGCGGTCCACAAATACCCACTGCCCTTCTTCAGCTGGTGCAAGATGGACCACAATTGGAGACAAATAACAACTCTGCTGTAGTTCTACCACATTTTAAGGGTCAGTTCCTGCACACCATGGTATAACAGAAAATGTCAGGGCTGCCCACAGTTTCCCACCCTGCCTTCTTCATACTGCAACTGGAAATCTCTTCACTCAGTTTTCATCTCTAAAAGGACATAGCTGTCCAGTACTTTTTTGGTGTACAATATTTTTACTTCTGCCATTGTTCAAACTACTTCTTTGACTTCCACAAAAAAAAAAAAAAAAAAATTGTTTGCCCCCTCTGGATTCTAGCCATTTCCATCTGATGAAGAAAGTTTTTGCTGTGCTTCAAGGTAAATAACATCACTTGTCTTACTTTGTATTCCAAATCTGTCCCCAGTGCATATATAACCATGCTCACACTGATTTTTTAATAGCATTCATCACCAGATTATTGAAGTATAATTTCTGTTCTATCAGTCAAAGAAACTCTTTTTTTTTTCCATTTTTCACATTCCTCAAAAGAAGGGCAAAACCATTGTAGACTCACAACCTAACAATACAATTTATTGAGGTTATTTTATATTCTATTCAAAACTTAACCACTTTCTTATAAAGCATGCATTTCCACTGTAACTGTGGCTCAGATTAACAAAACTACTTGTGATTTCTGGATATCTAAATATCTTCAGAGATGTGAGTACTGACAATATCAGTAATATTTGTATGTAATTTCTCCAAAGCAAAGTAAAACTACAGATAAGTAATGTGCATGTTTCACAATCTAGATGGAATTCCTCTGAACCTGCCTGGCCATTTTGAGCAAAGTAAATGCAACCTACTTGGGCTGACAGTTTTACAAATCACATCTAAAAGAGCAATTAGTTGGTGCTACCATCTCAGCAATAAGAATTCAGATAATTTCCTGGCGTCGTTGCCTCCACTGACAGCATATGAAGAACTGTAACTGCTTCCAAGATTAAAATAAAGAGTCAGGATATGCTTCATCAAAATTATTAATAGACATGAAGGGTTTAAAAACCAAAAATACTACGGAAGTTTAAAAATGTCACTGCAACATGATGTTGAATGACTGTGACTTTTACTGAAGATCTGTTTTTAAATGAATTCTGGGGCTTATTTTTTCATTAGTCCAGGTTTGAGATGCTAGAAGATTTGTCACTTACAGAACAGATCACCAGTCGAAAGGCCAAAACACTGTGGTTTTAACACCTTGCTATAACCAGTGCTGTTATGAAATTCCCAAGGGCTTTTTTTCTTCTGTTGAAGGGAAGTGTTAGCATGGCAATTACTGAGTATGCTTTTATGTAGAAGGCTTTTCTGCAACTTCAGAAAATATTTTATTTATTTATTTTTAATAAATGTTAAGAAATGACTGAAAGCTCAGCTCCTGACACTCTGCACTTCAGGTACAACTGAGACAGTTGTTACTTTTATACATTTTCTTTTTCAGAATTAATTAGAAACTATGGAGGAACACTAGACACATCACCTCTAGATAAACTGAAACAGGCATTTCTTGACTTTGTGGACGTAATATGAGAGCTCCTAATCTTAGTTATTTTACCCTTTGAACATTAAAGCATTGCTATTTTGCCAGTGTTGCAATACTCAGTTGCAATTTTATAAGCAAAAGAGGCCATAAACAAGAAATAGAATAACATGAGTTTACTTGAAAATAGCACTTTCAAGTGTACAAAAAAAAATAATCCCAAATGTAAAAATCCTTAAGCAATTAAAAATCATAGTTTCTATTTTAATGTTGCTAAGAAAGTGCCCTAAAGCTTTACCTTTGATTTCAATATAAAAGTGATCCTAAATACTGACAGCATTATCTTGAAATGAAAGGTTGTAGAGGGTATATGGTACATGCTGATGGACCATTCTGCCACAATGCTAGAACAGCTGCTACTTTTCTCCTTAGACAATCTAAAAATACCCAGATCGCATGCTGGATGTGAAAATGTAAAGGGAACACATCATTATTTCAGTTTGATACATACAGATATATGCCTGAAGCCTTAACATGTATTACTACAATACTTCAAAAAGTAGCGGAGGATTTTCTTCCTGCTATCTACTCTCACTTGCATTCTTGGTATTTAGAGCTAGACTGTGAAGATGTTCATCCTGGTCCAAAGACCTTCCGTTCAAATGCAAAAAGAGCTGGCACAGAAACTCTTCTTACATTCTTCATCACTACACACTGAATGTTAGCGAGCCTAAAACATCCTATTTCATGTAAGTCCCATTTTTTTTGCCTGCACCCCTAGTTTACAATCATTTTCTTGGAAACTAGAAAGAGAAACACACTGCTATGTTGTTATTAACTGAACAAGAGAATACACCATTATGGAAGCTTTGTCGGTGAATGATAATGAAATGTGCTGTCATGGAACACATGCAATTAATCTCCCAAACTCCTAAATGTGACAAAAGAACATCAGAACATGCCACAGAACTGCAAGCCCTCTTAGTTCTGAAAAATGACCGATTACATATTTTACAAATCACACTAGAGGGTATGGAACAAGACTCTCGACAGGTATATTTTGGATATTAAGAAAAAGCCTACATTCTGAGCTGCATGGATTCTTTCTTTAAAGTAGATCTATTCAAGTCAGACAGTGAAGGAAGGACATATGTCTTTATGTGTCAATGCACTGACATGAATATTTTATAAAGAATAAGGTTTCTAATTTGGTAGAGGAGGGAAGAATGTCTATTTTTTACACAAAAAAAGAATGGAAGAGCTCCACCTTATCTGATATGGAACAGATCACTGGCATGGAAAATTAACACCAATCTGGAGAATTATTTAAGGCAGAAGCTGATGGAAAGTCGACAAGTGATGAAGAACACAAGTTGTACTGTGACATTTTGCTAGAGATACAGAGAATGGAGATTACAGGTAACGTGGACAAAAGGCTGACTGATAGGCTGATATAAAAGAAAAATCCTCGAGACATTATTTTATTTTACAGTCTGACACTGTACTAAACACTGGCACGTGAAAACAAGAAGAAACTGCATACTCCACATGCAAGACATTAAAAGGCAAAAGAATTATAGTAACAGCAATTGAGCATGACAGACATTATAGTCATAGCTGAACATAATAGTAGTGTCACTGAATTACAAATGCCAACGGGCACCAGAACACCTTGCTACAAATTATATAGGAAAGTCAAATTCAGATGCAAAAATGGAAAACCTACAGACCTGAAATGCAACGTGAAACATTAGACAGGAGGAAGAAAACATAGTGGAAAGTGTCCCAAAGCTTTGAGAAGAAAGGAGATGCACAATAATGTACAAAGCGAGGAAAATTCTGGGGTGTAGTGCTGAGGTGTTACTGTATTTACTTCAAATCTTCCCAAAGGAGAAAAGCAGTAGGGCAGTTGTTCAGCTGGTTAGATTTACTTGAACTATGAAACTATTACTTTAAGGAAATGATATAACCTCCATGTGACATTAGAGATAAATCGTAAGCTCCAGACAGAAAAGTATACCAAATCTCTTAATCAATTAACTGGAGAAAAATGCCAGCAAACAGAAACTCTTTGTGTCAATCTACTGTATAACAGTTTATGATCAATAAAATAAAACAGCAGAAATTATTTTTATAAACCTGTGACATTTAAGAAAACACTATGACATTTATGCATGACTGGGTAATGTTTCTAAACTCTAGTGAATTATGCAAGCAGAAGAACACACCTGGTACAAACAGGCTGCTGTTCCAAGAAAAAATGCAATAACATAGCTGAAATCTTCACCTTCATTCTGTGAAAATAAAATAAAAAGTCACATTTTACAAAGTTTCAGTGAAATACCAGATATTTACAGTATGAAAGTTATTCATTATTGTATGTTAAAACAGTCTCACATAGAGATTTATAATAATTCCTATGCTATGCTAAACCAAAGGATTTAGCACTAATCATTACTTACTTTTATGTCTGGAAAAACATCCACTGTGATCTGGGATCTGACCAAAATGTTTATTTGCAACAGACAACTAATGCTGAGGTTTTCAAAAGCCTCAAAGGAAGTCCAGCTCTAACACTGGACGCTTATCTTCTCTAGATGTCTTCAAAAGTTCAAGTCTAAACACTGGTAACCACCTTTAATATCAGCTTTGTACAATCGTGCCTTTGTCCAGCTTCACAAAACAAAAGAAACAAAAGGAAAAGACACAAACTGGCCACTAGGCTGTGGTAAAATTCCACATAACGCAGGCAGCTCTGCCTTCATGGCAGCAAGAACAAACAAAAGCACATGAATCTATCACAGAGAGATTATTGGAAAATTAAGTTTTCTTGAAGGAAAAGATGGAAAAATTTACTTGCAGTGATAGATCTCTCCACTATGTGTTTAAAAAAAAACAAAACTAAACTAAATTCCTTCTAACTTATTCAAACAGGTTGTTATAGCTTCTATACATCTGAGCAGAATAAATTTACATGCTCAGTGATCACTCTAACCCCATTTCAAATAAATATCTGCGACAATCAAACGCTTTCCCACGAAAACAACAGGTACTCATGCAAATGTTCTTCCTTGAAAGCGAGTATCATTCTGAGAAGAAGGTGGTCCATTTGGAACTACAACTTGTTTCCACTCACGAGTATGTTCAATGTGAAGCATTTCCACCTACAGTGCTGCCTAGGGAAAAGTTTGCATGTCCGCATGTGAAACTTCCCTGCACAATGCAGTACACTCCTAAACCATATGTAAATCTCTGCCTCTGTGCCACTGCATATGTGCTGGACTCTAGCTACAGATTGTAACAGACTTTTGCTAACACCCAAACATAAACACTGATTATAAAATTAACACTAATTCAGAGAGAAGCTTTTGAACAAGCTCTGAAGAAGTTCCATTAATCACGTTTTGGATTATTTCTCCCTAAACCTTGTGGATTTTTCCATAATAAAGTAAATTAAGAGAAATTTTAATGGATTTTTAGTGTGCCTCATTTGTCAAAAATGAAAAAATGTCTTCCATCTGTACTGCCATCTATTACCTCCAGATGCAGTAATATAGAGAATAAAATTAACTGGCTGCCCTATCATCACTTAAATGGATTAATCTAACACTGGCATTCGTTTTTAAAAAATCAGCTGCAGAAAGGTAACAAAACAAGTTTAGAAACATTACACTAAGTGGCAAAAATCTGTTCAGTACTAGTTGTACTACAGTGTACTCCAAATTCATTCCTATTTATAAATGGAGAGAATTGTGCATAATACAGAAAAATCTAATTAGGGATAAAGTAAAGATGTATGTTCACTAATTCATTCTCGGTTTTTCTTTAAAAAACAACCCAAAACCAACTCAAAAGAAGGACCTAGCATGGAACATTTTCATTAACTCTGTTCATCTACTCATTAGTCTTCAGGAAATGCTGAGACCTCAAACATTACTGCTTTATTAAAACTTTACATATATCAATAATTATGTAAGACAATTGGAATACAGGTTGTCTTCTTTACCTTACTTCCCTAAAAAATCCACCAGGTATCAAAAGCACTGCAGTTATAAAGTCCAGATATATGTTTGAATAAAAGATTATCTATTAGGCAAGCAGGAGGATTCCCATTTTCTTTCAGAAAACTTCCCCAGGGTTTTTAATTTCTACCTCCATCACCACAACAGCAGAGCCATTTAATGTTAAGTAAGTCTTTTTTTGTGGCAACTCACATGAAGCTTTCTGTGCATGCTTGCAAACAATACCATCATATTCACTTGAGTTCACTGAAATCATTAACCACTACTATTTTCATTGTAGCAACAAGAGTACAACTAGCACAAGAACTGCAATACAAAGAAACTAAAAGGCTATAGGGAGGGTCAGAGCAGAGAGTTCACATAAACAAATAAAGGTTTGTTGGGGATGAAGGTTGGTGAGAGGGGGGTGTAGAAGAAATCACTTGACAGTTTACCTTATATTGACCCTTTTAGCACACAAAGAGAAATAAGCATCCTACTTAAGAAGGTTTATTAAAAACAAACAAACAAAAGCAAAAAAAGGCTTCTAGAAAACAATTTTACAAAACCTGTTTAAATATCCCTGCTCTGTAGACTTTCCAAAAAAAATTGGCCAGATTTTCATTTCTCTCAAGTGTTTTTAAATGACATCTATTAAAATTAAGCGTCTCGTAACCTGGCATAAATTTAGAAAACAGAACATTATGTTCACATACTCACTGCTACCAAGGTACCTAGGGAAGGAGTCAGCCACCCACCTTCTACTGCTTTTGAAACCCACAGCCTCAATGAATGATGTATCACACTTAAGAAGGATGCACAGATCACAAACAATATAGGTTTCATAAACACAGATCTGACCTCACAAACAATATTTCTGAAAATAAAACTGGCAAGACTTAGTTCATATAGCAAGCATCTTCATTATGATTGCTATGATGCATAACTCTTAAATTCATAAACATGTACAATACCTGGAGAAGACTTTCTATGGCATGAAAGCCACGAATTAAATTCAAAGCCCCACATAAAAGACTAAGCACAAATGAGACAATCCCTGGCAGAGTCACAGGTTCCAAACGCTGATGAGGAGCTGCAAAGCAAAAGATCAAAAAAAGATATCAAAGGTCAAAGTAATGTCTTCAGAAATTTAATAAAACAGTAATCTCATTTTTCAGTGGCTTCTAGCTCAAGAAGAGATCACTGAAGCAAACCACAAAATGTCAATCTTCTTTTCTAAAAATAACATTTTATATATTTCACCACCAAGTTTAAAAAAAGTATACTTTCCTTCAATTCACGTATTTAATTGTCTTATTATGTTTAGTCTTTAACTCAATACATTCAGTTTATTCAGTACAGTACTGAAAGCTGCTTGAACATGCCAGGAAATTGATGGCAAATGATGCTAGTGAAATTTGTCCACAAGTAGTAGCCAGCTAGTAAGTCACATATTAAGAGCTCTTCTCACAACCTCCATTCTTCTTTAACACTAATGCATCAGCAGAGCTATTGAGACTGGTTTAGCTGGTTTGCTGAATGGAACACTAAGAGACAAAGCTATTACAGTCCTCTACCTTAAAAAATACAGCCAGTGAGTGCTACCAAAGACACAAATAAAAAGACAGTTCTGAAACTAAGCTAGTATCTATACTGCAACCTTATACAGACCTTCCAGATAGAGTTTAGAAGTCTCTTACAAAACACATTAAAATTAAAACACACTTTCTTTCCATGCACACCCACTCTTTTGGGCTTATCTAAGGTCACAAGTACATAACAGTTGTGTATGTTTCTCATTACTGTCCCTTTCCATAATTAATAACAGAAAGCAAATATGAAAAAACAACACAAAGCTCTTCACAGTCCAGGCAACACTGGGAAAACAATAGGACTACTGAGCCATACTTAAATCATCCCCTTCAAATCAGCGAAGTGTAAAGATACGAACAATGAGGTTAATGAACTGTAGCATTAATAGAGAGAAGGGTGTCAATCCTGGTTGTTTGCATTGCACAGATGCAGGAAAAAGGCTTTCCAAACAGTTTATGAAGTTACAGAACCTAAAGGAAAAATGACAAAAGCTATTTCACATTGATAAGCAGACAGGGCTGTCTAATTATGTGTTTGATAACTTAAAAATAAAACAAAAGTAGTTCAGTTAACTAATTTGTGCTGAATTTAATAGTGTAATCAGTATTTTTTTAAAACAAAAGCACAAACCATGTTTAACTTCTAGAGCTTATCGCTTTTCCAACCATAGTGCATGTTAGAGGAACACTACCAGCAATCACTCGGGGTTAGTTATGCTATTTGCATACCAAACCATTCTTTTTCAGTGACTCATAACTGGTTGGTTTGGTTTTTTTAAACCATCTCATCTAGAGAGTGTCAACAAGCTGAAGGTATATGTGACTGTTTTTAGCCAAAAGTCATTATATTTCATTAACTGGTAGATAAAATTAGTTCACTGCTCTCCATGCACAGCTCTCCAGACAACCTCATCTTCCCCGCGTATCAGGGTAACTTGAAAACATCATGTGTTAAAACAGTATTTAAAACAGCTCTTTGAGAACCATGAGGGGAAAAGTAGAGTCTTGTCAGCTAAATCAAGACAGTCTATGAGGGATCATAAAATAGTAGCTTTTCTCTCTTCTCAAAATATGAAAACAAACCCCAAAACTTTAGAGGACATTGCACACTGCTACTGATGTCATTAAGTTCTCCAGGGCTTCATAAATTTTAGCGTTACAATCAAAGCAACAAGAGGCATTTAAATAAAAGAAAAAAATAAAGCTGAAACCAGAAGAATGAAGGAGTGTCGGAGAAGGCAGGGTAAAGGACAGCTAACCTTGAGTCAGTACATCCATAAATCTTAGAGAGATTACAATTGCTATATCAAAAACTCTCTAACACAAGCCAAGGATCAAATAAAGCACAAATTAGGAATTAAAATGTTGACATTTAAATAAAAAATCAGGAAATTTGCATGACATGAGAAACTGCAATACCTGTAAGGATGCTTATCTAAAAAAAAAAGTACATCATCAGGAAGAAAGTTATTTGAGAACTGTTGCTTCACTGAAAAAAATCTCAGAAAACAGTAAATTTCTCCTAACCAAATAGCTAAAACATCACACATCAGCATGCCATCACCCTACTGCCTGCCAACACCTAGCGTCACCTTTGAAGCAGAATTCTATCCATAACCTGCACACTGTCTGCTTCACACATTAATAATTACCCCTATTCTTCACTACACAGAACAATTGTCACCACAGGAAAAGGGCTGCTATTTTCAGTTACTTTAACAATGTAAGAGGCCTAGACACTAGGCTCGGATATACATCCAGTTACAAGTATAGGCAAGTAACAAGCAAAGCTCCATCGGCAGCACAGCCAAAACTAACGCATCAAATTCTGCCATTCTGTGTAACAAAACAAGATTGGCATCTACCTAACTTCCTACCTCTGCACGCTAGCCAATTTCATTTAACGTACTTAACTCACTTATAGCAAGTCATATTTTCTAACAGGACAGCATATTTGGGAAATTACACTAGGCAAACCACATCTTTTTGTGAGAATTTGTCATTAGAGCAAAGGAGAAACTTTGAAGTCTAGACAACTGAGTGGGTAGCAAACATCCAGAGAAAGTTCTTTTCAAGAGTGGAGAGAAGTGACGAATGTAAAGAATTACAAAACTATTAGCAGACTAGCTAAAAAAGACACTGTTATTCAATAGCATCTAAAATGTGAAGAGCTGAAGAAGGAGCAAAGTGCAAACCTCTCACAATGTACAGCCCTTTGATGGTGAGTTTCTACAGCAATTCAAGGAAGGAAGCGGATAACTGAACAGAGAGATCTATGGAATTCAGAGGAAGAAGAAAGTTAAAAGTAACTGAAAGACAGAAAAACCAGAAGAATGTAGACATGGAAAGAGGACAACAGAACTGCTTCTGTAAGACAAGTTGTGGCGATATAGGTGAACAAAAATTAGAAGATCATCTGCCAAATATTGCTTAATTTTACTTTATAGTAGAAAAGGGAAATGGTCCTTATGCATTTTAATTTAGGTCCATATGATCTTCCAACACTTCTACTCAGAAAAGTGCTAAAAACTTCATCTCCCACTACACGAACAACTTTAAAAATACAGCCAATTTTAACACAGGCTGAATTCTCTCATGCTTATTGTTTTTTCTTTTTCCATTTGCAGGAAGTTTGAATCTAGACAATTCTCAGAGTTAACCAGTTGCCACCTCCACACCATATCCTCTTCCACAAGCCAGGATTACACCAGAACATTAAGAGGTAACATCAAAAGTGTCAAAAGAATGGTATCACAGCATTACATACCTTTACAAACAGCCCACACATCTAAGCAGTAGATGATTAAAGGTACGTACAGTGCTGCTTAAAAGATTCCACTCTTCTAAACAATATAAACATCATCACACTTTTCCTTTATTAAATTTCTAGAATCTATCTCTAATACTTAAATTGCAAATACAGTGATTGCAAGCTATTTCTACACCGTCTCATAGCACCTAGAACTCTCAGGGTCAGGGCCCCAGCAGTACATGTAGGGCACCCTAGCAATTTTGCATGTTTTTCATCTTCAGTAGAAAGTAGTTTTCAATCTTCTAGAGGAATCCTTACGAGTAAGTAAAGTAATTAGGATAATGCACTGGGAAAGAGATCCTATTAATATGCAGTATATAAACTGCACAAAATTTCGCTGATCTCTCATATTACAGAACTGTAGGAAGTGTTTAGATTTACAAATGCAATTTTCACCTTGACATTGTAAAGTGAACGGCGTCGGTGTATGTCTGCCCACAGTAACTAGTCTTATAGACAGAAATACTTTGGGGAAAAAAAGTGGAGATACTAACTAAATAAAATCAATACTTATTAACTAAATAAGATCAATACTTCCTTTTATTCTGTTTATGATTTTGCTTCGCTAAACTTGGAAGACTGAAATCAGATTATATCAGTTTCATGTGTGTAGTCCACCTATTAGTGCAAGGACTTGGCAAGCTCTAAGTTTTCTGTCGTGCTGGGAAACCTCCAAAGGTGGGCGTCAAACCCATTCAGAGTATTCGCTTAATAGCACAGACCTTCAACCCAGTTCAACCACACAATTCCATATCTACCTCCCACATTAAAACAATTAAAGTTTTAAAAAATTTATGAATACTCCAATGAATGTGGCAAGTATATATAAAAGGGCTATTAGTAACATTGTACACAAAGCACTTATTTTAGAGAGTACATCTTTTAGCCAGCACAGCTCTTTGGATTTTCCCTGTTACAGATGCTTCCTGAAGCGATGATTCTCCCTCCAGCTGCTCTAGCTCCTGACACTATGCTCTTAGCTTACATCATCATTGGGTCTTACTGGGCAGAAATAATACAAATTTTCAAAAATCTTAAAAGGTCAGAAAAAGAAAAAAATCCATCCTGTTAAGTGCTCATCTTCATTTGCTTATTTTCATGCATATTATTTTTTTTCCTTCAATAAAGCAGTCCATCAAATAGACCCATTTCTCTCTCTGAGTGCCTCAGGAAGATATGCACTTCGAGCAGAGGACAAAACAGACATCAAAGCTAAAATACCCGTAAGGTCATGGCAGCTTTATGCTTAAAGAGCATCACAGTGATATCTTCTTCTTTAAAAAAAAAGCTTTTTCAAATATTAATTCTACTACTCTGCACCTGTCTCATGTAGGGATATAAAAACAAAAGTCTGAAACTTACCTGCAGGTATCTTACCAGTACCCTTATATTCCACCACCAACGAATGTGCAAACCCATTAGCGGAACCAAGTTCTGACAGGGAAATTTGATAAGGTGGTCTCAGTTTGATTTCTGTCTGCATGTCAGCAAGATTCATCTTTGTTGACAAAGAACGTGTGTTGTTATACCTCTGTTTGGTCCTCTGAATGAAATTATCTGTGTAAAATTTAAAATAAAAAGGGATATCCTTATGGACTTTTGTTAATTAAATAATCCAAGACCATGCAGCTTTATGTAGTGCACACTTCACAAATTGAAATATATTGTTTGAAATGCTTGTATTTATCTTGGATTTTTTAATGCTATTTCTGCTTAGTGACTAATATATCATGGGATATTTAATTCTGCAGTAAAAAAAAATCTAAGCTCTAGAAATAGAATTACTTAACTGTGAATAAACTAATGACTTTTCACTGCATGAGGCTGAACGCTTTGCTAAGACAACGGATTTACTGCACTTATTCCAGCTTTTCTGTTAGTTTAGTAAATATCCTTACGAAAAACTTAGGTCCTGTATTCATGTATAAACTTATTTGAGTATGAAAGGTGCTTGCAAAATTTTCAGGTGGAGAAAATTAATACCATATTATACAAAGACTGTAACAGACCTACATTCTAACTTAACAACTAGCAGAACAAAGGCAGCATAGCATTGGAAAAAAAAAAAAGTGTTAATAAAAATTTTCATAAGGAAGACAATAATGTTATACAGAAATTATCAAAAATTGACTGACTGAATTATAGACAGGAATTAACCAATTCATATATCTTCACCTAAATTTCTAAAACTGCAGTTCTTTTTGCTCGAATGCATTTTATAATAATATTTAAAATAACTGCCTAACATATAGTATTAAAGCAACAGCTATTAATGGAATCCATACCAGCTGTTATCTGGCATATATGAGATTAGCTGTATTTGGAGCTTGCATGACAGAAGATTAAATGCTTCACTATATCATAAGAGAAATAAAAATCTCTCCCTTTCATGTACTGAACAAAAATTACAGCATAGCAGACACGAACTTCCAGTCTTTTACTTGAGAAATTTATGAAGCTCAATGCCTTTACAGGTTAGTATTTCAACAGGTATGAAGTTAAACAACTCCTAGTATTATTAACTAGGAGAAGAGGAACTCCAGATTTGGTCACACAAAGCTTAAACCAACACCTACTGGAATGAACTGAAAGATTATAAACAATTTGGATAAAACTCTAGTAGCCTAACTTAAAGCCCACAGAAGTATTTCTTTATTGACTCTAATGGCAGTTAAATCAGATTCTAAATCCACCTGGAATACCGCTATGAACTGCCTTGGACATTTTTGTTTTGTGTGCATTGAGTTGCATATCTATTTAAGTACTCCTTCATCTTAGTGTGAGAATCAAGGGGAAAAAAAAAGTCAGATTCTTACCAAACTCTATAAAACAGTACGGTCTGACAGCTGTATTTGTCTTCATCATATTGTAGGTAGTGATGAACTCTTTCTGAAGCTCATCCAAGAAGCAGAAAGCCAGGACATTGGGATAATTTTCAGTGCACAACATCATATAACTTACTCCCAGAGAACTTATAAAGCTATAATTGAGACAATAAATTCAAAATTTCAAATTTAAAACATGCAATTTGCTGCTTCGTTGGTCTGATTTCATATTCTATAACCAGAAAAGCAAAAACTGCGCTGGGGTAGCAAAGGAACTAATGTTTACTGAAAGGTCCAACACTATTCTAGAAGAAAAACAAATAACTTTTAGGCAACATTTTACTTTTAACACCACATTGCAAAATCACATGGGAAGCTGTGTCATACATATATGTGTATGTATATATATGTATGTGTATACATATGTACACACTCTTCACAGTGTGGAACAGAAAATAACATAAACCTTTTGAGATACAGAAACAGAGCAGGTTTGTGCTATAATAGCTTTCATTCATCTCAAATACAGGATACGTGATCTGATGCATCCCAAAAATGCAAAAACTTATCTTCAGATTAGGGGGGAGGGCAGTTGGTTCTTTCTAAAATATGTGAGGAAAGAAAACTGTTCTGTAGAACACGGGATTCATCATTCTCCAAAGATAGCTGCAAGGATGACCAGACATAGCAAATAAGAAATCAGAAAGGGACAGTTTTCAATACACATATCCCTACTGCATCTAGGCAATTCATTAGAGTTCATGTTTTCATGACACATTCAATCTTCTTCAAAATCTTGATGGATAACTTACACTATTAAAAGTAATCAAAGACAAAAGTAATAAAAAACAACCTGACTAAGCATTATGTCTCAATTCTTTTTGTTTCTTTTAAGCTGACCCATTTACAAGCCAACTACAGCTGAGGTTTTAAAAAAACACTGACTGGAAAAATTTAGTACATGCTGGGCCTAACCCTGAGAAATGCTGGAAACTCACATATACTAATGGGAGATGGAGAAGGCTGAGCACTTTCTAGGATTATTCAGGTGGTATACTTTCCACCACTGCAACTTCTGCATGTTTGCTAGGGGCTAGGATGAAATTATTCACCTCATTTAAAACAGCATATCTAAATCAGAATCAAAATTTAGCTCAGCTAAAATGCAGCTGAACTACCAACTACACACAGGTGCACCTAGTCACCAACACTAAGGAGAAGGGTCACATACAAAGCAAAATTCTGAGTAAACAATAGATTCAAATAATTATTTCTTCATAATCCAAGTTTCACACTGCAGACGGGGAAAAAAGAGAATCTTCTGAACTATTACTTAATCAGTGCTGTCATTCAGTTACACTAGCAAATTGCCTAGCTCAAAAAATTTAGGAATAGTTATTAAAAAAGTCGAAACACAAAAGCGTGAAGAGAAAACAAATCATTGTTGTGAAAGTGCTGGATGGAGCAGCAGGATAGGTAGGCTCCTTTCAACCACTCAAGACTTCACTACAAACTACCTTCACACTAGAAAAATTATTCCCACCCTTCCCACTCCCTCGCTCCCTGTGCACCCTAGGAAATAATTACTGAGTTATGCTGAGTTTCAGGGCATGTTTTCTCCGGAGTCAACAAATCCTGAAGGTACAATAAAAGGGCCTAATTCCATTCTAGGTTCCACCCTAACCGCAAGCTTTCTGAATTGCTGGGTTATGAAGGTACTTGGGTACTGTTTAAAATCTGTGTACACTAAAAAGAGAAAACAAATGAATACTAGTTGAACCAGCATAAGGAAGAACAAGTCTGGTCATTTTCATGTAAGAAACAATCTTGCAATTTAAAGAAATATTTCTAGTAGGTTAAGGCCTTTGACATTTATAAAAATACTGTCTATTTCAAACTAGAACTTCCACCAAAGTTTGAGTAGTTTCAAATCTTTCTACAATTTCTCAGTTTTAAGCTTCTGATACATAACTACTGCCAAGAATTAATCTTAGTTTGATTAATCATTTCTAATGGGAACTGTTAACTTACAGAAAAATACAAGCCAGGATGTCACAAATATATAAAAGAGACGTCTTACTTTATATTATACTGCCCAGTTTTCAGAGTACATCTATCAGGAAGCTGAGAAAGTTTCTTTGAGAGCATTTTAAAATATTTTCTACATTCTTGCATTCCTGTGCTCTGGTCATAATCAGTAGATGCAGACAGTGGGAGTCCATCCCTCACACGGACCACAGAGGCAGATAAAATCATAGACATTGCCAACAGAGTTAACGACAACCTACAACAAAACACAAGTCAGGAGGAATCAGAATTAAGGTAAAAGTAAAAGCAACGGTGTTTAGGAATAAGACCTATTAGTCTACACGAAACACAAAGCAGCAGGACATCTGACATCAATGTCACGTTTTCAAATATTTTTATCTTAACTGCCATAAATCCTCACCTAGAGATACCTGTGGAGACTGAAACACTATTAGCCCTAGTACTACTGTAGCACTTGCTCCCTTCAAGCTGCGAGTCTCCTTGTTCAGTGAGACAATTAGTCTAAACAAACATGAACAACAGCTGGAGAGGGAAAATGTGTACTGTAAAGATATGCCAGATGGAAAAGTGATCCAGGTCTTGATCTAGCAATAAAATTAATGTGCTTTCACGAAACAGTGTTACTGTGCACATGCTCAAGTACCCTGACAAACTGAGACTTACACAACTTACGTATGATCAAATAGGAAATCAAGGATCAGGACAGCAAGGAATGCAACACAGCTCTCCCCACTCACAACATAATTTCTTAAATGTGAAACATCTTTTTTCTTATCTGGGTCTCCATTTTCTTTAAATCTGTAAAATGTGTCTACCAGTATTACACAAATACTGAGCACGTTGAAATGGTGCATCCAAAGCCTACATGCTTTTACAGTATTTAATTTTCAAAGCATAATAACTAAAGCTTTGTGGAACACAGTCATTTAAAAAGAAGAAAAAGTTGTGTATTTAAACATTTCTTGATCAGAAGGGAGAAAATTTATAGCAGGCTTTTAACAGTATAAACACATAGCCTGCAGACAGCCTTTCAAGACTGAAGACATATTTTGGAAACCTTCAAGTTTTTCAAACATTATGTTATATCAAAACATCCAAAAGTTTAACAAGACAAGCATTGAAAGGATTACTTATCTGCTAAGTATCACCACACAAATTTGTCCTCTTACAAGTGGGCGAACTGCTAGAATTTATATGGAGCCAAAAGCAAACACTTCCTCAACTCAACACAGCTCTGCAGACTCCTGCCACGTACTACACCTATCACTTAAGAGATTATGAAAAAAATAGATCTTTGCCTCCCTCAGATGATGCTACTCAAGTTCCACACAGTCACAAACTGCAAAAGAAAACAGATTTCTCAATACAGCTGAAATATGCTTTTGTGTGTAATGCTGACATGTTTACAGCACCTTTCAAACTATGACATTAAGGGCACTTTACAAGCCTTAGCAACTGAAGGACTGTATTCTGAAAAGTTAGGAATTCAAATTTTTCCAAAACCATACTCCCTCTTCATAAAATAGAGGAAATAGCTATTCTCACCTCATTCCCCACCCTGTGTCGTACTACTCAAAGGTTATAAATAGATCAGGATACTTATTGAACAATAACCCATATTCAGGTTTTTCAAAGGTATTTACTCCTCAGAGAGAAAGAGGCATATCATAATGAAAACACTGAATATGTGTTGTAATTGTCAATTTAAGAAATTCAGCTTCATCAGCAGTCAAATTTTAACCTGTTTTGACATGCATCACATTAGCTAAACAAATTCCAAATTAATACCCTCATATTTTACTTGCATAGCATATCAGACTTTCACCAAAGTCATAACAGCAGCAGAAGCCCCTGCTGCCTGTAGTCTGCTGAATACCCCTGGGCTTTTATCAGGTTGTTATCACTTGTTATTTCAGCACTTCACTGCAGAAATCCCTATTGTACAAAGTGCTTTGATCAACTGGACACAAAAACAAAAAACAAAACAACTTCAGGACTTGCTCTAGATTAGCCTGCTAGAGTGACACATTCTAGAAATTAAACCTGCAGTTCTAGAAACTTTTGCCTATCTCTATTTGAGTTCATGCACGTGCTCATGGAATGCACACAGCACCCATTTTCTTAACCATGTTGCTAACCATATAACCACAGCAGCAGCTCAAGAGCACGACAAAATTGCAGAGGAGCTTTAAATTGTACTGGTTCCCTGAGAGTAACCACCTCTACCACTTGTAACTCAATCCTGAAAGGGATTTCCCAGAGCTGTATCAATATAAACATAAGAACAATGATATGACAGCAAAGTGTAAAAATCCCCTCATTAACTTACTTGCACAAAATGTAATTTCATGGATCTGCATTTCCTCTGATGAAGCAAATAACTTCATTAGCACCTAACATGAAGAAAGGAACATAGCTCCATGTCCTGTTTTAGGAAAACGGAGTGAATAGGACAGCACTGCAGGAGAAACTCAGAATCCTGTAGCTGGCTCTCAGAAGGAAAAATATTGTTCTGTTCACTTTTTAAATTATCTTGACCGTTAAAGTTCATGTTGAGCTATCTGATGAGATAAGAACAAACAGAAAAAGTTAATAAATATATTTACTGGCTAACAATATCCATCAGCTCTTTTCCTGAGGGCATGCTTACTGGAAAGGCCTGAACACACCCGAGGGAGATTACTCAGAGGCAGTCAAGTAAAGAGAAAACTAGAATAACAGAAATATAAAAATGTTTCTACCTTCTTTAAGTGAAATTGAGGAAGTCCCATTTCCGGCCATTTAAAATGGGAAAATATGTATATGTCTGTACAGTACACGGTAATGTACTCAAGGTAATGCAACCTTTGACTCTGAATACCATCATTCACCTCATACACTGAATTTAATTAAGCTATAATCTCATCTGATCAGAAACCTGAACCCTTCAGGAATATATAATACAACACAACCATGGCTGTATTTCCAAATTATTAAGATTTTCAATATTCAATCTAACAATAATTGCTCTACTCTTACAGCTAAGGACAAAGAATCTAAATGTCACAACAGCATGTATGCACAGACAACAGACAAAGCAAAGGATAAAGACCACTTTAAAGGTATTATTTCAATTTTTATGTCTATTCTACATGTAAATAAATATCTGCCTACATCAGAACAAAACCAGTTACTTTCTTCAAGACCCCAACTTACATTTAGAAAACTTATTCCCTAACAGAGGATAAGCCTCCATTAAAACCTGTCAATTCTCTTCATGTACAGTGAAACCACATGAGGTAAAAATTGTGTTTAGATGCAGTCTTAAGATCACCAGTCAACCAGGTTTTGTTACCATCATCTTAAAAACCCACCCAATGAAAATATCTACTTCTTCCTTAGCTTCCTAACAGTGGAATCAGAAAGTGATCTAAAAAACGAAGCTAATACAAGAAAATTACCTTGGTTGCAAGATTACACATATGTACAGAGATGTGTAATACATATACTGTAACAAAACATTAAACCTTACTTGAAAATGTATTGATATAGGGAAGAAGTTTTCTAAATCTTCAAAATGAATAAGCTACTTTACTCAGCTCTCAAAACAAGTCGTAGGTTTGTTACAGACTTATATAGGTAGAGATTGAAGAAAGAACATTAAAGATATGGCAACATTTTTAGAACTATCTTCAAGTGTCTTTTTTAAACATCTATTCAAAACTGCACAAAGTAACTCACCATACCATTACCAATTTCCTAGATTTTCCTCTAAAAGTCCTATATCCATCAAACACATGATGATGCCAAAAGACTGCTCTTCCACTACAAATGGTCTATAAATCCATTACAGGTAGAGAGAAATGAACAGGGATTGCATTCGCTGTCACATTCTATGACAGGACTGAGGAGTATCAAATCCAGACAGAAGACACGAGGCTCATGGTTACCACAAATGGATCATCACAAAACATGCAGTTAGCCAACGGTCCTGCTTGTCACAGGATGTTGCTGATGCTAAAATGTTATGTGAATTCAAGAGGCAACTGCAAAAGTTCAAAGAAAAACTACAAGGGTTATTAAAACTGAAATACTGCCCTTTGTTCAGCAAGATTCTCTCCCCTAAACGATCACCAACAGGGAGAGCACATCACAGAAGCACCACCTCATGCTTGCACTATTATTACATTTCCCCATGGGTGTCTACTTCTGGCCCATCTTTATTGATTTCCCCTTACACCAACACTTCAGAGCCCTCCCTGCAAATGAAGACTGGGAGAACTCACAGAAAACAGGAAGGTGGAGAAAGCTGCCCACAGACACATAAGGGTCAACTGACATGGTCATCCCTCTGTTACTCCACCCTCCCTAAAGCTGTCTGGTTTAATCATACACATGTCAACCTCCACTGCTTCCACAAACAGGAATTATCACATGTGGCTTCAGTTTCATTTCCTCCCATGAGCGGGAAATCTCAGATGATGGAAACCAGAGCCTGTTTTACTGTACTTTTTTTTTTGAAGACAGATTCAATTATCATCTTGTTTATTTTTGTGTTATGATGGTACTTCATCCTGAGGTGGCGTCTAGAAAAGTCCTAGAAAGTGGTATACGTTCCAGTCTTTTGTAACAAACTGGTCTCCCAACTCATGATCTGTCAGTGACTGTTTTATATCTATCTGACATCTTCTCATAACCGTTTCTACAAGTGTTTGAAAGTGACCTGTGAATGTGGTTTGCTCAGGGTACTTCAATTTTTTAAAAACAGTCCAATTTCATAAAAATTTAAAGACTCTAAGCAGATCTACCATAACAGCCTACCCTCCTGCACCTGCTAGCCTTCAGCACCAACTCAACCAAGGCATTTCTTGCCAGGATGTCTGCCCCTCAGGATAACTTTCCATAAAATATAAAATTGGGAAGTAGGTGCAAGCTGCACAGCTGCTTGACACAGAATGAAGATACAGTTTGTGTGCTGACTTCAAGTGTACATGGTGGTGTTGGACAATTTATTATCCCCACTTTTGAGGGCTGTGACAGCTGCATTACTCAGGCAGGCGTTTTAATTTTTCTACTCTACAGCAGACTTCAGAAATCCGTATTACAAACTAAAGCACTACAGAAGGACACAACAAATAAAGCCACTTTGACATCATCAGGTTATGATCAGACAAGGAAATAATCCTAAACCAGTAGCCCATATAATCCTTCCATAAAGCAGAGGAAAAAGAGACCTCGGAAACAGAATAAGAATTCTGAAAATCTGAGGAAATGGAACAACCTGCACCCCAAAATTTGGGAACTTGACCCTTTCATCTTCCACCTACTTCTGTGGCAGTTGCGACACGATCACCTGCGCTGTTTGCAGCAGCAGCCAGAGCAGGAGGTACGTGGTGACTGACCCGAACGAGTTCACACCGCTCGAGTCCACTAAACTTCACACAAAC
>NW_010109439.1:0-56221 GCF_000699245.1 Pterocles gutturalis
CAAAATATAAAATATAAAATATAAACTAGACTAGTAGAGCTTCCAGTCTCAGGTCTGGAGATCAGTGTCTACTGTACGACTTGGTAGGGTAGCTTATTTTATCACTTATTCTTCCTTTGGTTGTTTAACTCATTTCTGTGCCATCCCGTTCTGGAAAAAGCAGATAGGATCCCATAGTAATATGCAGGTTCCGTTCCACTGTGCACCTCTTCTTTCCTTTTCTACACTGTGCATGTGTGCATGTGCTGAGGGAGGGAGGAATGAATGGGGAGGCATATAGATGGCTTTACATATGTATGAAAATGTCATTAGTATGCATATATATATACACAGATTAAAGATTTTATTTTAATAACTTATTATTCTCAACAAATGAATTGTGAAGCTTAGAGCATGTGTCATCACTAACATTCATGTGAAGCAGAACAACACAGTGACAGCTCATTAAAACACCTGACATCCAGCTAGCCTTCTTACGAGAGAGATATCACTGTCTGAAATTGGTTAAGTTGTCAAGATCACAATATGCACAGCCAACAGCCTGGCCTTTTCCCACGTTCCTTCATTCCTGTTTAAATCCTTTTCTTTGACTTGGATACAGAAACGGCTAAAAGTTTGCTCTGTGCTGCTAACCCCAAGATCTGACTGGGAGCTGTAATGCTCTGGCTCTTCCTTAGCTGTAAACTGGGAATTGTTGAGCTGATTTTCTTTTGGATGTGCTTGCTTGCAAGGTAACAGGTTTAGAACCTAATTTGTCTGTGTGACAGATACCACAACCAAACATGCTGTAAAGTGGATTCTTGAAAGAGCTATCTTCCTGTAGTGAAATTTAGGTGTATTTTATGAAATTTTGATGTTCTGTTCTTATCCATGTTTTTTTCTTTGCAGACGTGAATAGGAAGTGCTGGTGTTTCACTACGAAAGGCATGCATGCAGTGGGGCAGTCAGAGATCGTCATTCTGTTGCAGTGTTTGCCTGATGAGAAATGTTTGCCTAAGGATATCTTTAACCATTTTGTGCAACTTTACCGGGATGCCTTAGCAGGTAGGAATACTCTCTGTTAAAAATGGTTTGAATAGATGATCGTACTGAGTCAGACACTCACATTTTTGTCATTTAGCAAATGGCTATTTCTGCATAAAAAGAATATAAAAAGAGAATAAGGAACAAAGCTGATAGAAGGTTGAGTTGTTATTGGATATAAGTATCCAGTGTTATATTCATCTCACCAAACAAAAGTAATAATGAGGTACTGGTAACCTGGGGAGCTGCTCCAAAGATCTTTCAGCCTTCCTTCTGGGTGCCAGCAGAACAAAGACGTTTGGGCTATAAAGGCCATGCAGAGACTGTTAAAGCAATGGAGCAGGAGGACTCTGCCTGTGACAGCTTTGTGTTCAGCAGCCGTTGCTGAATGTCTGCTCTGGCTGCTTCTGCTCCATGCTGGGGTAACAATTTAAATAGGGCTAACATCTGAAATTAGTATTGTTCCTCATTTAGCAGTAAGTGTAGCAGCATACTCAGCAGGGCTCATGGGTGCACTAATGACATTGCTTCTAATAATTTCTTTTTTCAGATTGAAGTCAGGGTAGCTTTTTTAAAGATACAGAAGGAAAATTTTGACAAACCTTGTGGACAGTATATTAAATATCCCCAAACCAGCTAGTTCTGAAATTTGATTCCCACAATGTGTGTGTCTATTGCCACATTATGGAAGTAATATTTATATGATAAAGTAATACAAATATATATGTATATGTGTGCCTGGAATGAATTGAAGGGCATTGCAGAAACGATCCCTGAATTTTGAATTTTAGTATCTCAATTGCAAGGTTGCATTATGTAAACCTTTACATGTTTTAGATTTGCTGAGTAAATGGGCTTCCACTTTTAGCTATTGTTGGACCTCAGAATTAAAAAATTATTGCATAAGGAAAAATGCAAGTACTTGGTTCCACTGATTAGAAAACAAAGCTACTTTTCCAGAGGTGAAATTGGATCACATTAAGGTTATGTACTGAAAACACATTTACGAAGGGTTCTGCATCATTTGGAATGCCTTTGCAGTGACCGAATCCAAGACTATAATAAAACAATGAAAAAGATCTTTGTTTCCTAAAATGTCTTGATACAACAAAGGTCAGCTTGTCCGGAGAGGTTGCCAGGTTAAGAATGTACTACTATCATGTCATAATGGATCTTGTGTACACTAGAAACAAGTATGTTTGCAAACATCACTTTATTTGCAATTCATTATCTTCTAATTACAATGGTATTCCAAGGGAGATAGATATAAAAAATTGTGTGCGTGTGTGTGTGTGGGTATATATATATCAAATATAAATCCAGCTTGGTGTGTATATTGCAATGAAGTTCTGTATAATTACAGTACAGAAATACATAATTTATAACTCCTACATAATGTATTTGGAATTCTTTTTTTAGTGTTCTGGTGGTAGTAATTTGATATCCTACAATTGCACTGGTTGGTGCAAAGAGCTGCTTACTGTTGTACAATTCTTAATCAGAAATCAAATTTCACTGTTTAAGAATTCCACTCTGTAACATTCTTTTGGTAGGATTTGCTCACTATTGTATTTCAGATATAGTAGAAGTGGATTGACACCTCAAGTTACTATATAATACCAAACTGCGCTGAAGTTTTTGTAGAACATAGCACCTTGATACTTTCCCATAGCATTTTGTAATGCACTCGCTCAGTATGCATCTTTTTTTCTTTAAGTCATGTGTGTTTGAGAGGCAGAATTATATATTAGCATATTTGCAGCTCTGGCTGTTTTAAACATTATTCAGCCAGAGAGGCAGGATATGATGCTGTAGGGGTTTCAGTTTGGTGATTGTAACCCCTTGGAAGTAGTTATCAGTTTGCATGCTGTTGTAGAGGGAGCCATGCTTCCAAAGTTGTTTATTTCAGAGGTACTGCACCTCCCCTGGCAATTAAATGATAGACATTTAGAGTAAATTAAAATTCCCATTAGAAGTTGGAAGACTATTTAAAATCCTGACTCACTGTTTAATTTTTTATTATATAATATATTGGTTAAATTTATTTTGCCATCAGGAAGCTGAAATAAATTCAGTGGGTGTTTTTTATTTATCTCCTTTAGTGAATGTTTTTTTAAAAACAGCCATAAACTAAAAAGACATATATAAGATTTTTTGATTGGAATAGAAACAAGAATGACGTTTAGTGATGTTGATTTTGTTTTGAAGTAATTTTTGGGTTTCTTGGTTTTGTTTTCAGCTGAAAAATACAGCATTCCCCTTTAGTTTATTTAATTAATGCCCGTATCTATAGCAATTTTATTTTTTCATGAGTCTCATTTATTTACTAGGTCTTCTTACTCAAGTTTGAATTCTGCATTCAAGCCTAGAAGTACAAACTTATGTACTCCTGCCTCTTCCTGGATGTTTCTGCTTTCCTTAGAGGATAACTTGTTTCTTGAGACTGAGTCTGGTTCTCACTGCTCGGTATTGCTCACAGCCATTTGCAGAGTGTGGTTCCAGCACGTGCAAGTACTGGCAGCAGAGCCCAGGCCGCAGACCCGCAGGGAGGAGCCGTTAGTCTGTACACTTAATGCTTTGTCCTTCAGACTCACCTTCTGTTCCAGCCATGGACAAGATGTCAGTCTGGTGCAGCACCGCCCTAAGCCTTCATTGGCTTTGTTATGGGAAGTCTTCAGCCTCAAGCTGTGGTCGGGTGTTAGGATTTTATAATTGTAAAACAACGGAGAGATTTTGAAGGAAAAATGGCATTTTTCACTATAGTTTGTATGCACGTGAGTTACAGTAAATTGTGACATTGTTAATTAAGGCAAGTATTAATTGCTGTTCGATTTCCATCGCTTTATTTTTCCTCTGGCCCCTCTGTCATTGAGCTCCCTGCTGTGTTGCTTTTCATGTTTTGAAATTGAAGGCTAATGATTTCTGTTGTGGTTGTAGTAGTTGTAGTGTTGTAGTGGTAATCCCATGATTATCCTTGTCTGTTGGCTATAAGCCTGGCAGGAGGTCTAGTGAATGGAAAAATGAGAACTTCTGTCTGTCTGAATGGGTACTGTGAAGCAGTTGGATGTGTTAATGCAGAGCTGCCAGATATGCCCTAGTGCATCAGCTCTTTGGTGGAATACAATAAATGCTACTGTTACTTTTGTAGTGAAAATGCAAACCTGGCAACTGCTTGAAATGGTTTTGTGATCACTCTGGATTTGGGGATGTTCCAGGTGAGGGTGGATCTGTCCCAGTCACAGTTTTGTGTATTTTTTACCTATTACCATTAAATAAGGTGGTAGCTAATACAGAGTAGATCCATAAAGAAGCCCATGTCGATGTTCTGAACAGAGAACAGGTTAACTGAGCGACTAATACACCTCTGCAACTCTAATGTGGAAAGATGGATACAAAATCAAACATATAAGGTGTGAGAGTGATTGTTTGGAAGACTGCCACAGTCTGAGAAAGTTTTGGATGCTGGTGATTGCTACTCACACTGTTAGTAAGTGAAGCATTATCTCCCTTGCCAATATGAATAAGTTCTTTCCAAATTACTTCCTGATGTGTTTCGATATAAAGATGCTGAGTATGGTCAGAACTTCGAATGTTGAGTTTCATATGTTTTTCCTCAATATTGGTATCTGCTACGGATGTGTCGTGCCATCAAGTTACATTCATGGTTTTGTCTCTTCTGTGTCTCTTTGTGGCTCTTGGTGTGGTAGCGAGAGGGTTTGTGTTGCTTTTCCAAAGAGTAGGTCATTTGCTGTTGAAGAAAATCCATCTGTCAGGATTGTTCGCAGGTGAATATTGCTTTGCATCTCTTGCTACAGAACTGGGATGCTTGGGTTTTCAGGATGCTGGCATCGTGTTTGATACTTGGCAGTTCTTGGTTGTTGCTGATGACAGTGGAATGAGGACAGACAGATGCAGCTAACGTGCCCAAGCCATGTATGCGTGTCTTCCCGGAGACTAGATGCTAATACCAGCTTTTGACCTGGGATGAACCAAAAGATATCAAGCGTAAATGTACGTAAATTCCTAATGAGGAATTTAACCTCACTGTTTTTGGTAGAAGCACCTAACTGGCTTTACCACATATTGAGGGCAAGAAACAAATGCAAGAATCTTTTTTTCTTTACCTTTCGTGGTACAAACTATTTTATTTGAGTCCAGAGTTAATCATAGGAAGATACCTAACTGAAGAATCCAAAAGAGCATGGATCATGACTGAAGAGAAAGTCACATCAGTGGATAAAAGCATGTTTTTTAAAGGACTTTACAGAGCTGCTTAGGACTTAAAGTCAAGGGTAACCCAGCATAATTGAGAAGAGAATAAGTACTGACATCCTGCAGAGCTGCTTTAGATGCATCGTGCACACTTAAGACACTTCCTAAATAATGTCAGTTCATAGAATTATTCATAGAATTATTCATATAATCGTTAAGGTTGGAAAAGACCTCAAGGATCATCAAGTCCAACCCAACACCACCTAACTCACTAAACCATGTCCCTAAGCACCACATCTACACGTTTCTTGAACACTTACAGGGATGGTGACTCAACCACCTCCCTGGGCAGCCTGTTCCAATGCCTGATCACTCTTTCAGTGAAGAAATTTTTCCTAATATCCAGCCTAAACCTTCCCTGGTGTAACTTGAGGCCATTTCCTCTTGTCCTATCACTTGTTACTTTAGAGAAGAGGCCAGCACCCACCTCACTACACCCTCCTTTCAGGTAGTTGTAGAGAGTGATAAGGTCTCCTCTCAGCCTCCTCTTCTCTAAACTAAACAACCCCAGCTCCCGGTTGTCTGATGTCAGGTGCTGGAACTTAATATAAGGAAAGGCATCTTTCTGTTCACTCTGAAATCACCTCTCTAGAAAGGAAGTTGTGATAGTTTGTAAATTAAATTACATGCTTTTGAGAAGGATAGCTTTTTTTGAAGGTTTTCCTGACAGCTACACTTTCTCTACAAGCTTCTGAAACACAGTGCTATGCCTGAAATGTGTAACAGTGCAGTGGGTTGGGTTTGATGATGTCAGGCTGGTAATAGCAACTTGTCAGTGGGGCCTTGACTTGCAACCACCTTCAAAGACGTGGCAGGAACGGCTGACAACCCCTGGTCAGTGCAGAAATGTTTGTGGGACAAGCCTGAAGCCCAAAGAGGCTTTTGGACTTGGGTTTGCAGGTTGAAAAGGGCACTAGAGAGGTGGGTAGGAAAATGCTTGATTCTTCCCATGCTCTCCACATAGCAGGCTCTTGCATGTTGTTATAAAGAATGAATTGTGGCACAACTACCTAATACCAATAGTTTGTCCTCTTAGTAGTGGTAACCTATTGGAGCTTGCACTGCCCAAGCTGCTTGTGTCAAAAGGAGTAATTTATAATGCTGTGGTGTATGGTAGTAAAGTGCTGAACAGCTGAGTTGCAGTTTCTGCTCTGAGGGGTTTTTTCATGTTTCTTTCTGTTGGCTGAAAAAATTCTTGTTAAGGCATCCCAAGTGTGTGATCCTTGAAGCTCCATCTCCTGAAACAGAAAAAAAAAAAAAAAATAGTCATCCTCTTCTGCTGCAGCACTTGGCATCAGTCACAAGTGGAAATGTCTGATTGCTTTGTCATCCCAGTGGGCAGTACCGCGCGTCTCAGAACTCTACGGTATTGTACAGCTTCACTGTGCCTGGCCTCTGTCACACAGCAAATACTTCAGGAAAGGGGGCAGAATTCAGTTCCTTTTAACAGTTTATACACTTCATACATTTTTAAGGTTAGAAAGGATTATTATGGTCATGTTGAGAACCTCACTGAGTAATTTTACTCTCAGGCCTCTGGCTCCTATTTGGGTAAGAACAGATGGGAAGGGAAGAAGGAAATATAAATGAAGAAAAGGAGAGTAGTGAGGGTAGGTGGGAACTGCAAAAGCAAACGGAGTGGAGTTGACATAGAAAGGTGCCAGCAGTTATTTTAGATAAGAGAAAATCTTTTTCATGAACACCAATTGATAACATTCATTTGCACTCACTAGCAAGATGCCCAAGCTGGTGCATTAGCAGGGTGTTCACTGAGCAGGCAATAGTGTCACAGCACAGGCTGACAGAGAAATGCATTTGCACGTGGGCAGGATCGATGATCTCCAGCATCTGACAACATTTGATGTGGCTCTGTTAATCATGTTAGTCCTTCAGTTTGACCAGTAGCTACTTTTCATCAAGTATGCTCAGCTGAGCATTACAGAAATTGTAGCCACTATAAGAGCTCTGGAATTTGTTCTGGGTTGGTGGTGTCAGCTCTGTCTTGTGTGTATCTGTACAAATCACAAATCAGCTTCACAGATAGCAGCAAGCTACAAACAAGCTGCACCCTGCCATGGGGTGCCTGGGCTGCCGAAGCCTGTTGCCTTTTAGGCACCTTGTGAGCTTAGTTTGCGCAGTACCTTGTGGGTACAGCAAACAAAAAACAAACAAACAAACAAAATCCACTGAGGTGCCCATAAATTTGAATAGCAAGGAAACCCCTGAACTTACTTGTTAGTTGGAGTATAAATGAAGCCTTTTGTTTACAGACCTGCCAGTGGCTATAGTTAAAGCTGGAGGTCCCAAGGTCACGTGAAGGAAGCAATACTTGGTGGTGATCATGCCAAGGTGATCTGGAGGGATGCAAAGTAGCATGGCCACATCTCTAGAGGGAGGGCAGGAATAGCTGCATTACTCTCATGTGGTGCTGGCTTCATGGAGAGTTGCTGTGACTTGGGACTTTAATTGGAGTTCACCCTAAAGGACAGACTTGAAAGGACTCATTGGTTAACCTTTCCTTTGCTGGACAAAACTGTACCTTGCATTTGTAAATGCTTGTGTACGGTTTTTAGGCTGTTTTGCAGTAGAAAAATAGAGAAGGCTTAACTTGAAAATCATACTTGTATTACTGAGGATGTCAACGTTGCACTTCTGTGACTCATGTTTTTACTTAAAACCTAGTGTTTGTGTGTCTGCGTGTGTCCCCTGTGTGTAAAAGGGAGAAATCCTTGAGTTCAAATAGAAACACTCCATTATGAGGTGCTGGAGAAAGAGCAGAAACTCCACTCTCTGCCTGCAGGTAGGAAAGCCTGGGATTGCTCCAGGAGCCCAGGAGGCCTCCATGAGTGCCTCAAATACATGCGATTCCTCATGAGTGCTGTGATTAACCACACTGCGCTCTCTGAAATTACTTGTGTTTTTCTTTGAGAGCAAATCAGAGCCATTAATATTCACATCTTCCTATGGAGAATTGTGATCAGCTGCTCTGTACATTATTTGCATGCTGTTGTTGTAATTTGATAAAAGGAATCACACCATGGTTCTTTGCTTCAGTGTTAAATGCTGCGTTGGATGCTGTAACAATCTAATCAACATTCAGATTCATTCAGCCATTCCAGTGTAAACAGTTTTGGAAATTAATAGCATCAAAGAATAAAAATGTGAGTAAAAATTAGTGAGGTTTCTCCCCTGTGTCTCTCTCAGTTTCATGTTACATTAAGTATACTAATTAAATAAACAGTCTTTTGTGTAATTCTTAAAAAGACCCAGATCTTCAATATGTGTCTGAGCAGGCACCCCAGGGGTTTGCCCAAGTGAAAGGACAGCCAGTGGGCGTTAATTGTTTGATCAGGTGCACATCTTCTTTAATTGCAGCTGGGTCTAAAAGTTTAGTTCAGTCAGCAGCAGCTTCTGCAGTGGAAACCCCTTGAATATCTGGAAGACACTGAAAACAGGCTTTCTTGGGTGCTTTTGTAGTGCTAAGAGGGAGTTTGCAGGTACCGTTTCTACTACTTGAAGCAGGCAGATCACAGAAATGGCCAAGGCTTGTCTCCCTCCCTGATCCCCCAGGAGAGAGGGTAGGTCTGTGGTTGTACGTACTGTCCTGGCAACGCTTGCAGGCATGGCTTAGTTAGCTACAAAAATGAAGGTATGTGTGCATGTTCCTACAAAACTGACTTCCTACCAGTAATAGTTAAAGAGTACGCGTATCACCAAAGGTGGATCAACTGGAGATCCCATGGCTTTGGAGGCTCTAGTCTCCAGCAGTTATTCCAGAACAGATTATACACTTCTGCACAGGAGCTAACCTGAGCCCCTGTATGCAGCAAATCATTGTTTCTTGTGTGATTAATAGACATTAGTGCTTCAGGAAGCAAAGTGAGTTTAATATGGATTTTTTTTTTCCCTTCTGAAAAACTCTTTAAATTCTTGATACAGCTCTCAATCTAGTGAATTAATGAGCATTTTTGTTCATAGGTAATGTCGTTGGCAACCTGGGACACTCCTTTTTCAGCCAGAGCTTCCTTGGAAGCAAAGAACATGGAGGGTTCTTGTACGTTGCAGCTACGTATCAGTCCCTGCAAGACCTGGTGCTCCCAACCCCACCGTACTTGTTTGGCATCCTCATTCAGAAATGGGAGACTCCCTGGGCTAAAGTGTTCCCCATTCGGCTGATGTTGAGACTTGGAGCTGAGTACAGACGTAAGTAACGTGCATTCTTTTAGCTGCAATTATTTCTGCAAGAGAATATATTCTGGTTTAGAGCACACGCACCCAGCCCTAAATTGTTACCTGTCAAAGCCACAGAAGCTTAAACAGACAAGTAAAAATTATAGTTTATACCTACATTGCATCCAACTAAGAGCACGGCAGTACTGAGGTTGTGGCATGACCCTACAGCTTTTTTACAGCTGTGCTAGCTGATCAGGGAGATGTTTGTGGAGACAACCTAGTTCTGAGCAGCTGTCTGTAGTTCACTTAGTGACCTGAAATAAGAGTTACGGGCAGAACAAGTCTGATGTAGCTGGTGTAGTTAGGACAAGGGAGAGCCTTTGAGATGTTAAGTTCCTTCCATGCTTCCATTGCCAGAATGCAAATAGTCATTCTGCAGATTTTCCAGAGAATAACAAGATGTGTGCAGGAGCAACTGATGTGGCAGTTTGTTGCAAAAAATCTGTTGCAACTAGTAACAAATAAGCTGGAGATAGTGTTTCAGCTGAACCAAATCTTAGCAGTTAGCATGAAATTAGCATAAAGTTAGGATAAAAATCTTTTGAAAAAGACATTTGCTATCACTGGAGCAATTGGAAGTCTGTCCACCGTGATGGGCCAAAAATTTGTTGTCTTGCTCATCTGCTGTTTTAATTGGCACATCTTGTAAATCTGAATTACTGTGAAAATGGTCTGTTGTTATTTTTTAAAAAAACTTTTACAAAACTTTTTAATAAAATAGGGATTTGTAAATTTAACTTGTGATGTTTAGGGAACTTTGGGAATTTTTCATAAAATAACATGTTACTGGACAGAAAAAAGAAAATCTTAAAAATTTGCTTTCTGAGGATGAAGACTGTAGGTTAAACTTGTACAAAGAAATATTAGTGTTAAAGGTGTGTAAGTTTTTGTTTGTATCTGTGAGGTTTTTAAATAGGGTATTTATTCCCATCAACATTTAGAAAAATAAACAAAGATGCTCATATTTTGGATGTGACATCTGTTTTTAAGCACAGAAACAAATGTTTTGATATTCACAGACAGGAGTACCTGCTCTGAATATGCTGGGAAGCTGGGGTTTGTGTTGCTTCTATAGCTGTGGTTTGGATTTGGGCATATTCACTTGTGCTGTGACAGTTGTGACTGCAGATCACTTCCTCAGTCCCCTCTTGGAAGGGGCTGCATTTGTGTCCCAGTTTTCCTTGGAAACATCCTCTTTTCTGGTGGAATTGTCAGATTTTGGCCATTTGTCCAGTGCTGCTGAACGTGCATCAGATCAGATGCCGGAGTCACTCCGGGTTGCTAGATGTCCAGAAAACATCTGCTGCACATCTGCAGATCAACTGTACAGCCCAACCACAGGGAGTTCAGTGCATCTGGGATGTAGCTGAGCTGCTGTGTGCAGCCAGGGTGGCAGACACGGGAAATTCAGCACCTCTTGGTGCCTCAGGACACTGTGCGTGAGTTTGTTAGGTGTACGGTGTGTGTGCAGGAGCTGTGATGCTTTCCAGATCAGTGTGCAGAAGCTGGAGCTTATTTCTGTCAGGAAATCCTGATGATGTTTCTCAAACCTGACGAGCATTTTGCAGCCCCTTCTGACTACACCGGAAACTGTGAAGATGTGTGGTGTTTTGGGAAGTCAGGCTGCGTGTTTGCCTGAGGATAGTTGAAGAACCTTCCTTCAAACATGCATTTAGAAAACCTTGGCATTACATATTACTGCATGAGTCATGTTTCGAGCGCTGTTATGGCTTCTGCTGCAACATAATGTAGCCAGATCCATACAGTACACTTGGAATTACATCATAGCTGTTTTACAAGTATGGTTAAGTCAGCCAAGGAATGCAGTTATTTTGCATTACTGACATACCGTAAATGTCCTTTTAATTGTTTTTGACATACTCCTGTAGAGAATTTGCATGTTCTTATGAAATCTTGGAAACAGAAATAATCTGTACTCTCGTGTGAATGTCACACGTCAGCCACAGAAGCTAAAGGCTTATGGTGCCATAGCGGAGAGCAGTGGGATGGTCATACAAAAGGGAGAAGCCATTTCCAAGAAGTAGCCTAAGAAAAGCATTACAATGGCCATCTTTGCAATCAGTGTCCAGATCGCTAGGTTCAGTCTTGCAATGTGGCTTTTGTAAGCATTCCACATAATTCTTCTGATGGTTTCTACCATGGTGGGCAAGGAGCCATGACGTATGTAAGGTGCATTATAATGTTAAACCTGTCTTCTCTTTTGCTTTTTAAACTCTGGTCTTCTTTCCAGTCTCTTCTTTTGCTGCTCCTTACCATATTCAACTGAGGAGACTGTATTTGAGTCTAGTTTTGTAGAATATCAGTATGCAAATTTAATCTGATCTTTCTGTTTTATTTTATCCTAGTTTATCCATGCCCACTTTTTAGCGTCAGATTTCGTAAGCCTTTGTTTGGAGAGACTGGACACACGATTATGAACCTTCTTGCAGTAAGTGCTGAGATGGAGTTTGCACATTCCATTGGTGTAAATGGATCCGTGTGGGCAGAACTGTGCTCCCATTGCACATAGTAGTTGGCAGGCTTAGAAGATGGCAAGAGGAAATAGTGGGCATTTGGGTGAATTTACCTGCTGTTACTGATATTGGATGATAGCTTTCGACAACATAGAGAATTGTAAAAAGGTTCCCAGATCAACATCCGAAACCTGGCCATCTGAGAGTATCTGGATCTGGGAACAAGTGCAGTAGTTGCTCTGATTCCTTCCTCAGAAGTGCTGGGTCATCACAGTGTGCACTCACAGCTCTGATTGTACAGAGCTTCAACTGGAGTGAAGTTATTAGCTCTTCCTACTTCACTAATATTTCCAATATAGAAAATTCTCTTTGATGTGTGACCTAGTCTCACTGCTAGAAAAACTAATAACTCTATCCAGTAATGCAACAGAACACAGCAAGTTTTCTTACATACAGTGATGACATTGAAGGTTGGAGAGTATTAATTTTGATGTAAGAAAATTCATGAAATGATTAACAGTCATGATGATGTTTTTTAATTTGTGTACTTCGACTATGTAGGTTACAAGTTGTGATGTCTCCATCCCTCCCTGCCTTTCAGTCGCTGATTGCAATTATTTTAATTGGCTAACTAGTAGTCACTAGGATAGTTATGCCTACAGTGTTAATGATGATCATCATGCCTAACTCTCAAAAACTGGTTTTAATTACCAGGACTTCAGAAATTACCAGTACACGCTTCCAGTGGTCCAAGGTTTAGTGGTTGATATGGAAGTCAGAAAAACCAGCATCAAAATTCCCAGCAACAGATACAATGAGGTAATGCTTATAAGAAATACATTTGTTTACAGTTTCGTTGTGGCTGAGGGACCTGGGATCTAAAGGAATTTTCTTTTACTCACTACCACTAGGGAAAACTGCCTTAAAAACAAATAATAACTGCGGGGTGCACGCATGTTTTGAGAGTGAGGGTGGCTCCACAGGAAGAATGCAATTCAATTTAGTATTAATTAAACTTGTAAACTTTTTCTTCAAGTTTTTCAACTGTTTACATAAAGTGTAATTGTAAATAACAGAAAATACTGGTTTGATTTGAGCAAATAAGTTGACAAACTTTACAGTTGAGGTAAACTAGGAGGGAAAAGTGTATTAGCTTTTCTCATCTATGTTGTGTGTGCATACTTGCAGCATTTATTGGTATTTATTGGATTGTGGTTTATTTTATGTAAAATATCTCTCAGCATCTCAATTTTATACTTGATTGCTGGTGTGAGAAAATCAGTGTCGTTAGGATATAGTGCTGTTGAAAAAGCTTAGTGCAAGATATTTGAACAATAATGAAAGAGAGCAGTGGAGAAGGTGATTGATTTTGTGGTCTGTCTGACGAGAAGGGGGGGTAACTTTCTATTTTGAAACCAGTCAGCATTCGGGAGAAAGCAAAGCTCCTGGGGAAAATGGTATTTGTAAAAGTTCTTGTAATATCAGAGCAGAATATAGCTTTATCTCATCAGAGAACATCCCTGCAGGAAGCATTTCAGTAAAATAACGGTGAGAGTAAAGAAATAAATTTAAGAAAGGGAAAAGTATTCTTTGTGAAGCTTGAAAAAGAGGAAACTGGTGAAACAAGAAGATAGAGGGTCTGTCAAAAGGTGTATTAATTCTTGATGCAGTTGTGAGAAAATGGAAGAGGTCAGTAAATGCATGAATTAAATACATCTTGGCACACAAAATGCAGTTTTCTAAGTGTTAGCTGTGCTCGACGTTTGCAAGTGTGTTCAATTCAGTTCTGTGTTAGACATTGCACTAAGCTGGACCGTGAGGAAATTCCTGTGTTACACAAATTAGCAAAATCTCTGCATCAGGCTTGGGTTCTTTTTCCAGTGTGAAAGAAGGATTTGGGTTTTTAAATGGAGAAAGTGTTCTTTATTTAACATTATTGCTTGCAGTCCAGATGAAAGATTGAATTGCTAGAGATTTTTCATCTGAGTATAGTTTGAATGAAGATGAATTAAACTACTAGACCTTTACTTTTTTCTCATATAAAACAGCATTTAATTAGAAAAGAGTGTCACTCAAACTATCTAGAAATTGGAAAACTTCTTTTAAATCTCCTAGAATCATAGAATGGTTTGGGTTGGAAGGGACCTTAAAGATCGTCTAGTTCCACCCCCCTGCTGTGGGCAGGGACACCTCCCACTAGAAGGATGGATTAAATGTGGAGAATTCAGACTAATTAACAAGTAATGATCCAACCTTAATGATTCTATGATTCTATGATTCTGATTCTAAGATAATGATATATAGTTTTATTTTTAAATACATAATTTTTATCTTCAAAATTATTTAAATTTTCTACAACTTCTAGTGCTAGTTAGTTGCCTGTTAGTCCCTCGGCAAAGGTGACTGTCCTTTTTAATCAGTTGCCTTGTTACAAAGTACAGTTGCCTTGTCCAGTTGTTTCTTGTTATGCTAAAGGCAACTCACATCTTGTTTCTGGAGCATGACATGATAAACTAGGCAATGAAATACACCGTTGTCTGATGCAAAATCTTAATTAAGTTTCCTCCCCAAACATTACACCTGCACACATTTGTCAATAGTGAGCATCAGTTAATGTTCCTGACACTATAATTAAGGTTTTGTGTCAGACTGAGAGAGACAAATGTGTTGTGTGTACCCTGCGTGACGATCAGCTACAGGGAGCAGAGGATGGGAGTATGAGTGCTGTTAAGAGATGTCAATTCAGCGTTTTTCCTTCTCTTTAGGTTTTCACTGGGAAGGGGCTGTAATTTAAATTTAAATTACTAAAAATTGTTTCTGGTTGTCTTATGATTCAGATCTTTTTTAGAAGTCTTTAAAATGGGATTATTGATCCCAGTTTCCCCAGTTCATGTGGGTGAAGCACAGAGACACTAAAGCTTCGGTGTCTGGTCACGGCAGAACCAAGATCAAATGCCACGAGTCTCAGTGCCAGCCTAGCATGGAAGTGTGGAGGCAGCATTTATGATATATGTCATAAGCAACTGTCATTCTGTAAACAAGACAGATATTTCCTCCTGGTGTTTTTCTTATGTTTTTTTCCTGTGAATTTATTTTTTAAAGCAGGTAGTGAAAATAGCTTTTGCAGCCTGTATAGCTCGGCTATCCCTTCTACCATTTAATTACATGAAAGGTGGTGCTTTGAGCATCTAGATGAGACAAGACCTGAACCCTCTTTTCCAAAGCAATTTATGGTTCTGAGTACTAAAATCCAACATGAGAATATGAGCACTATTGAGAGGCTTGCTCTGTCCAATTAAACTGTTCCAAAAATCACCTCTTTATGGTAGCGCTCGATGACCAGGGTAGAGATGAAAAACCTTTTTGTTTGCAGATGATGAAAGCCATGAACAAATCCAACGAGCATGTTCTAGCAGGGGGAGCGTGCTTCAACGAGAAGGCAGACTCACATCTGGTGTGTGTTCAGAACGATGACGGGAATTACCAGACGCAGGCCATCAGCATCCACAATCAGCCGAGGAAGGGTGAGAACAGGGGTTCATGAGGAGGCCGTTCCTTCCCGGTGCTCTGCATGACTACTGTGCTGGTTGTGCTGCCATTCCAGAGTGTGGCTTTGTGAATCGATCAGAACCGGGTTTGTCTGCGTGTCACTGAGTTTCTGGTAGACATTCAGAGAAAACGCTGACTGCTGGTGTTACTGAATGGGCAGCTTTGTGAGTTAGACATGCAACACAAGGAATAGTAACGGGTTGCTCCATCTGCCCTTTACCCCCTTGGTGTTTTAGTTCCCCTGCAGAATCCATGATCCTCAGGTGTCAGGGGGCACACTGTGCGGTTTGCATCCTGCGCACAGTCCCTATCACGCTTCTCTAGGTCAATGGTGCTGTGCTGAATTTGAGAGGTGTTCTAGCAACTGCGTAGATGAAGCGGATGTACAGCAAGTAACAGCTTGCTCCCTTGTCAACACATAACAGCGCTTGCACAGTGCAGCTCAGGCCTCGCAGTGCTCCGGAGGCCACAGTGCTGTAACTGCCTTAGGCAACACCTCTACGTTAATAAGAATAATAACCAACAATTTTCATAGTGCATCTTCCAGAAACTCCTAGTGTTCATCTCCATTAGGCCATCTAACTTCCAGGCTTTATTTTTGCTAGGGTAGGCTGAAAGGCTGCAGCAGCAGTGTGCTGAGAATTTAAATGCTGTGGGTTGGGGGGAAATTTCTGGCAAAGACATCTGTATGTTTTGCAGGTATCCCGTCACTCCAGTGAGCATACTGACAAGGGATGGCACTCAGGACTGATGGTCCTATCTGGCTTCTGTTCATTTTACATATAAGCCAAGAAGAGGGATTTCCAGAGTGATGCTTAGTGGTCCTTTAGGAGAATTTTACTTTAAATCAGGTGGCTTCGAGCTGTGGCCTTGCCAGTGAGGTGCTGTTAACAGTGTGCTCCATAACCAGCTCACTCACAGTCTTTGCCAGCTGTTTAGGAACATTTAGAAGTTAATTATCTACTTGGTTACCCTAAATTAGGAGTCCTGAAAGTTAGAGGTATGTATGGGGAGAGGGAGAGTGATGAAATATGAGCATTTATTAAGGTTGACAAAAACTGTTGCCCAGTTTAGAAAGTAACCGGGTGAGTTGCCCTTCCATATCTAAGCCTGTGATGTGCATTAAAATCACCATAATTCTAAGCAGCATTTGTTGTGATTTAGATTAATCACCTCTCTGGATGAGGGAGCTGTGATACCCTGTTCTCGTGTAAGGCATTGTGGTGACGAAAGCCTCACTAAATCACTCCTGTTGTTGTTGCAGTGACTGGTGCCAGCTTCTTTGTGTTCAGTGGAGCTTTAAAGTCCTCTTCAGGCTACCTTGCCAAATCCAGTATAGTAGAAGGTAAGAACTGAACTGCTTCCTTAAAACACACCGCTTCCCTCTTAACACCGCTCAGCTCTGTAGTTACCTGGGCTCTGCTCTTGTGCCTTCAGCATTTGAATCATGCTGCTGCTGCTTCAGCTTTATCCTACTTTTTAGCCAAAAAAACCCTGTTTCCTTTAATGAGGAGGAACTTACCCAGATGCTGTAGAACAGGGGCACAAGGAATTGAGGGTAAGAAATGAAATACCTGGCTTCTGAGCCTGGGATCAGTTTACTGATTTTGGGTTGAATGAGGAAATTGTGAGCCTAAGAAATATGGAATGTGTAACCCAGCGACCAGGAGAGGAAGCCCTTGTAAATTTACTCTGTTCCCAAATAGCTCTGCATTATGCAAGATTATTAATGTGCATTGTTTATGTTTGTACGTGGGCAGATGAGAACACGAAAAGTCAAGATTGCTGAGTCGTACCTCTCTGGTTTGCTCTTCTTTTACCAGTTGTCTTATAATAGAAATAAATGACTGTGTTGAAAGCCGCTATTGCTTGTTAGCTGAGCTGCAGAACACTGCAGATGTGTCAGGGCAGACAGGAGTGTTTTAAGTGTGCTCCTTACAGTTTGAGAGTGAGGTATGCAAGAAGCCCACATGTGCAGTCAGTCTGCAGAGCTCCACCGACGAGCAGGAACCCCTTAAGCTGTGCTAACTTGAGAGCTTGCAGCTGTACGAGCGTGCAGTCCATGGGTGAGCGGTCACCCAGGGCTGAAGAGCAGCATCTCGCTGTCAGTCGGTGTATGTAGGGCGTCACACCATTTGCTGTGTCTGAACTGGTGGTTCAGTGCAAGACAGAGGAACAGGTGGATTTGGGCAAGGAGTCAGTACATTGGGGAAGTGTATCATTCCTGAGTTACTGCTGCAGTAATTCACACTGCTCCAATCCATATACTGTATCTTTTGCCACTGTCAGGCAAGCATTGACTTCCCAAAAACTCTGTCACTGCTGGAGTGCTCCTTCAAGTGTCAACAGAGGTGACAGCTGAATGGGGGGGTCACATGGGGTTTCTGAGGGTTGCCTAGAGCAGGTGTCAAGTTTTGAAACAAACTAATGTGGTCATTGCTATAGCTGACGCTATCTGATAGACAACTTCACATTATCCTCGTGTTTTCCCTAGTCAGTGCTCGTCAGTGCTGTTTGAGGAACCTGAGAGTTCAGAAAGGGGTCTTATGTAGTGTTGCTGCCTATGATGCTTAACGTATCTTTAACCTTTGTGTTGCAAAAAGAGGAAGGCTGTTTCTTTCTTTCTTTTTTATAAAGGCGCTGTTCAGTGTGGCTTATCTTGGCTTACGAGGATTTCTTGGTTCCCTAGATGGAGTAATGGTCCAGATAACTGCTGAGAACATGGACTCCTTGAGGCAGGCCTTGAGAGAGATGAAAGACTTCACCATCACTTGTGGCAAAGTAGACGCTGAAGATCCTCAGGAACATGTTCATATTCAGTGGGTAGAAGATGATAAAAACTTTAGTAAGGGGTAAGTAGAGGAACAATTACTTGACATTGAATGGTGACTGTTCGACTGTATTTGTTAAAAATTTTAATTGATAAGGTGCGTGAGTCTTCCAATCAATAGGAATTACAAGTCTGTACCTCTGTTTTGAGTGATAAGATGTAATTACATGTAATGAAAATGGAATTGAGATACCAGAGCTTTGGGGCATCGATACAGAAAGTTGTCAATGCAATGGATTTTTTGCCATTGCTAATATCCAGTTATTAGAAACCACTAATCTGTCTCCAGCACTCGGTGCTGAACCCTGCATATTGTGGTCACTTTGCTCTCGTGGTGCTTACTTTGCATTAAGGAGCGCTGGAAATAAAATTGCTGAACATCAACAGTATATTTGGACTCTTGATAGCTGAGCCAAAAAAAAAAGAGGTGTATATGGCAGCTTAAGTATTCAGGGCAGTAAAGTGCTGTTGTGATGGGAACAATGTCTAAGGGATCAGCATCTAGAAAAAAGGGTATTTCTGTAGTTTCAGGCTCTCTGGGTCACCCTTAGGTTCTGTAATTCAATTCTGGGCTGTGTCAGTAGTGTTTCAGGTATTGCTGGCCTGCATGGAGGTTACAAAGTAATAAAAATCCAACCTCTATTAAACACCGCATCGCTGCGTTGGCACCTTATGAGCTCTCAGCGCTGGTGTGAAGCTGTGTTGAAACCCTGCAGGAAGGTCCTTCCTGTGCAAATTGAGCAGGGTGGGTGTCAGGGCTAGGAGCAGCAGGGGACAGCAGGGACCACGCTGGAGGGTGCAGCAGAGGAGCAGGCTTTGATCCTGATGTAGTTCTCGTTTGCAGTGGTCCCTGTTCAGCTCCTGCCTTCTGCTAAGTCAGAATTTACCCTTTTCCCTCCCGTTTACAGTGTGGTAAGCCCTATCGACGGCAAATCAATGGAGTCTATAACAAGTGTGAAGATATTTCATGGCTCAGAATACAAGGCCAACGGAAAGGTCATTCGCTGGACGGAGGTAGGCCAGTCACCCTGAGCTGCACGTAAACCCACACTTGGCAGTCTGAGATTGCAGCTACAGCCTGGTCTTCTTTCAACCTGCTCTCCCTACTCACCAGAATTAAAGCAGAAAATAGAATTAAAGCAGCAAATTCTTCAGAACAAACCCAATTACCTTTCCTCCCTGCAAGGAAAGATGCAGTACGGCATTGTGCAGCGTAAAATACACTATCCCTGATGTGGAGTGCAGGCTGCTGTCACAGCCGGCCTCTACAGCCTCCTCTGCACTGGCCACCTCTTCTCCCATAGGGTTGTTGAAGGTGGGGGAAACGAGGAAAACACCTGCTTATTGGGTTACCCAAGGCAACAGCTGGTTTCATCTGCATTTGTGTTAAAAATTACCTTCTTTTAAATGGAGACAAATCTTTAAATAACATTAAAAAAATTATTGAAACACCTTTTCTAAAATGTTGCAAGTTAAAATGAAAATGCTGTGGCACAAATGTGCTGTTGGCACAGCTGTTGTTACCTGGGCCTCTGCCAGCACACAAATGCTCATGTTAAAAGATTTCTTCCAGTGTTCCGCTTAACCTGCCCAGAAGGAACCAAGTGACTCACTCTGCAGCTTGCCACCTTAGCATCCTGTTCTCCCAGGCCAGTTGGGCTCAACAGAGACAAGTTCAGTGACAACAGTACAAAGCTTCAGGGTGGGATGGCTTACTAAAAATGGGAATTTTCTGAAATTGGTAGCTGTTTAAAAGCAGGTTTTTATTAAAAGCTATGTGCAATATATAGTGAATTTCCATAATGAGGCTTTTGACTAGAGGAGAAGTTTTTGAGAGCATGACTATTTAAATCTTTCTTTTGAAGTTGTGGGTTTTTTTCCACTCCCCCCCCCAGGTGGCTTGTCTTCAGGGTCTTTTGCTGCTCTTCCCTAACAGCTCCTCTTCAAGTCTTCATTTGTAAAAAGTTTAAATGGCATCTCAGTAACCTTATTTTGTAGCAAAGCCAAGTGTTACATCTTCACTTTTTCCTTCAGGTGTTTTTCCTGGAAAACGATGAGCAACATAATGGTCTGAGTGACCCAGCCGATCACAGCAGGCTGACTGAAAACGTGGCAAAGGCTTTCTGTTTGGCTCTCTGTCCTCATCTTAAATTGCTGAAAGAAGATGGAATGACTAAGCTGGGGCTGCGTGTTACACTTGACTCAGATCAAGTAAGTCTTAAATTGTTTCAGTTTAAGAGGGGGGAAGGGGTGTGTGTTCCCTTGTTTGTTCCCCAGAAAGGGAATACACCACTTCAACCATTCCCTTGGTTAAAGAAGCACCAGTCTCAGATGCTAATCGAGTGGTGCTGACTGTTGGTGGGTGTTTTGTGCCATCTGTTAAATCTGGAAAGCCCGTGCCTCGCCTGAATTAACACCAGGCTTGACCCTCATATGCCACCAGCAGCACCTGCTCTGCACTCAGAGAGCTGTGACCAGCCCTGCCACGTGCTCGGAGGGGACTCCAAATCGGCCTGTTCACCAGAAGTTACACACAGGAGTGTAGTGTGAGCACACGATGTTGTTCCCAGGCATGGCTGTTCAGGAAAGATCTGATTGCACATGAGGCAGAGGAACAGACGGGAGGTCTCCTGGAGGGTGCTCTGCAGCAAGAGCTACAAGCAGAGATAAGGCTGTGCTGGCAAGACAGCTGGCCATGCCTTGCGCTCCTGCTGATCGGAGTGATCTGCTTTGACAAAGCAGTAGAAAAAAAAAAAAGGCTACTTTTGTCTAGGCAGCCACTGGGAACATAGAGAAGAACAAAACCAAGTGGAAAAGCCGCTTTAGTGCTGCTACATCCTGTTCAAGTGCCCAGCCTCCCCGCGCAGAGACCACAGCACCTCACCCAGCCCAGCCTCCTGCACAGCACTTCCCTTTCTCCTGTTCTCTGTAAAACACTCTGACTTTGTATTTTCTAGGTTGGTTATCAAGCGGGGAGTAACGGACAGCCACTGCCCTCTCAATACATGAATGACCTGGACAGTGCCTTAGTTCCGGTGATTCATGGAGGGGCATGTCAGTTGAGTGAGGGGCCCGTCATCATGGAGCTCATCTTTTATATTCTGGAGAACATCTCATAAAGAGGACTTCATTTTCTGTTCAGACCTGTTCCAGCAGCAGTTGTATCTGAATCATTTGCACTTTAAAACTGGAAAATTAAGCTTTTGTTAACACTATTGGGGAGGGCGGGGGGGAGGAGGGAGGGACTGTTCCATAATTCTAAATCTTCTATGCATTGTCAACAACCAGAGGATCAGGGCAGCTTCTACACTACAACATGGCTATGCTATCCTTGCAGCTAATACACTTCTGTTACTGTTTAGAAAAATGCTCATGTTTAAAGACTTACAGTCGTGTACTCTCAATGCTCAAACGGGTGCAAAGATCACTGGGGCATAAATAAAACGTGAAACTCCAATCTTGTACTGTTTGTAGATGGACATGTAAAAAACAATCAAGACCTCCATTCGGACCTCATCGTAATGCCGTTTGTGGTTATTCTGTAGACATTAAAAAGTAACGTTTACATTATTTTGACCAGGTTATTGGTTGAAATACGCTTGGAGTAGCCCTCGAGAGATACAGAAAGATTCCCTAGCCATAACTACATTTGTATATGCGTCCAAACGAGCGGAAGGGCCGGCATCTCTCTGAAGGCGGTATTATGTAAATTGCAGTTGTATGTGTGTCATAAGCTGGTTTACTTTTTCCTCTATTTACTATAAAAACTCATCACCTCAGCAGATCTCCCAGAACAGCTCTGCCATTCTGTACTTTGTTTTCACATCTGTATGAAGCAGAGGAAATACTAGCCCTGAAGTGCAGTTATCTTCCATTCCTCTTCCCCCGTAGGTCCTGCTTTTTACAGACCAGTAATACCCAGGGCAGCCTGAAGTCTCCTCCTCGCTCTGTGCTGTAGTGTACCGCTAGCGTCATGTACTACAAGACAGCTCGCACTTCATAGTGGCAGCACCACATACAAGCTCACCTGTGAGCAAAGTACAGAGTGGTGTTTCTGCATGTTCTGCTGAAAAAGGCTTTTGGTCAGCTCTGAACACTTGCACTTGGCCTGGGACCCCTGGTCCCACCTGAGAGGGCATTAGGAGGGAAGGCAGCTGCTCGCATCTGCTGTGACATTGTGAAGCTGAAATTGAGACTTGGCCAGAGGAAAGGTGGTTCCACATTCTTATTGTCAGTAAGACAAGCTACTAACCAGGGGAGAGAGCTGAAAGCAGAAGGGGTTTGGATTGTTCAACCATAGCCATGCAAAGCAGCTGCTTGAGCCCCTCCCAGGAAAGGGGAGGGGGGGGTTGTGTGGGGTGAAAGTCCCCCCTCCTCTCTATATAGAAAATTAATTTGGGAAGAGAGGGGCTAATTTATGGTGAAGACAGTATCTCAGACCTTGCATCATCCCTACTTGCAGTCCTGGTGGATGCAGCAGGGATTATTTTGGTTTTTTGCAGACATCTTCTCAAACAGAAAGGGAAGAACAAGGCTACCGTGAGACCGAGACTATGTTTTTTAAACAAATACAGAGCATGAGCGGGGCAAAGGAAGTGGTAACTACACATAGCAATGTATTTTATGTAAAGACAGCACAGTGTATCTACAGAGTGCATTTGTGAATGGCTACTTTTTTTTTTAAAAAAAAAGCAAACTCTGACAAGTCCAACATTGCAAATGACATCTGTCACCCCCAACGCCTGGGGCAGGTGGACCCGAGCACTGGGGTCCAACTCCAGCAATAAAAGCTGGCCAGCAAGAGGTAGCCCACTGCACTCAAAAGGGTAAGTGTGTGTTAGAGCAGAGTGAAACCTTACCTCTGGCACTGGGACAAGGTGGCTGGCTTCATCTGGCTTACTCCGTGTTTCCCAAGGGACAAACCCTCAGCTATGACACCATCAATCGCCTTCCTGTGTATTTGTGCAGTGGAGCAGGACTAAGGTTCCTTTCCAACTTGCCTCTGCACACTGTTTTTGCACGCTTTGGGACACAGAGCAGCACTACATGGTGTAGACAAGATTCAGCATCGGGAAGAGCATCCCAAAAACCAAGTACAAATCTTCCTCCTAGAGACTGCACTGCAGCTTTGCCACAGCAGCGGCTTTCCAGTTACCTTAGTGCATTGTTATGCTCAATCATGCAGTAAAAGAGGTGGAAAAATCTTTATCTTCTCTTCCTTTGCCCCAAAAGTCTTAGGTTTGGATTATGTTTGTGCAAAACACTATCAACTGGTGACTGACATGTTTGCTTCAACCATAGCCTTTTAAATGACCTTAATTACCATGTTGTTAAGAAATGAGTACTTGTTTTAGAAAAAAATTGTACTTTTAAAATTCAGTTAGTTAACACTGCAAAAAACTGCATATTATATTTTTATTTTCAACATGTAGTTTTGTATATTAAATTTATTGAAATTAAAAACTAAGCACTGTATTGTCTTCATCTGCTCAGGAAGACAGAGGCAGCGCTGCCTTACTTGTCTGGATTCTTTTCTGTCTACAACCTTGCCCTCCCTAAACAGCTGGTGCCAGAGCGCTCCATCTCCCCCGTGCAGGCACATCCTCTCCTTTGAGATCACTCGTTTCTGTTAGCTCACAGACATTTAGAAACACAAACATATTTGGTACCATGGTTTGTATGCTGCTGATGAAAAGCATTCCTGAAAATAGTTATAATTCGCTTTTCTGCGTGATAAAGAGTGGCTATTTTCCCCATCACCTGGAAGAACTGTAAAAGCCTATTTTTGTAAAAATACAAGGAACATTTGGGAAGCAGCAGAGTCTAACGTACGCTTTTTTCCTCCTTTTTGAAATAAAAAAAAAAAAGGAAATGGATGAAGGCACAGTACCTGGGCTGCACTGAACAAGCAGAGCAGCAAGCATGGCGGACAACTGGGAGCCAGAACAAAAATGTAGATCTGTAAACACCTGCTGCTAAGAACTCTCGCATTCTTTCCTTCTGAAAAGCAGCATCCCATTTAACTTCATGTGGCAATGGCAAGCACAGAGCAGAGACACGCTGCTGCTAGATTGCTGCCCAAGTTCTCTATTTTAGGAAACAACAAAAAAAGCCCAAACAGGCCTTGATAAGAGAGAACAGAAGAAGCAGTAGCAGACTGTTCACTGTACCATGTTGGCTGCTTGAAAAAATTAGTTCTAGTGAAGGTCTTACCTGTGACTTGACTGAAAAGTTTTTGCGCTGCCTCAGGGAATTTTTAAGGGGCTAAACTCTTCCCACACCACTATGCATAGTTAGTGTAACATTCATCCTGGTGCTACATTAGTAGTCCCACGTTAAGGCAATTCTGTCTATTCTGTGTAGACTAGTAACAATCCCCTGCAGCAGCACATTTCCAGAGCCGAACGTTTGCCTTGAAGGTGTTAATAAGCACGATGGCTGTTATCAAAGAGACATTAGGGTCAGTAGTGCATTCGTTTAACATCTTTGGTGCTCGCAGCTAGCAGCATCTTCCCCCATTCGTTCATCCAACAGTCCAGTGGATCTGGGGGTGGGAAAAAACAACAAAAAAGTAACAAAATTACTTGCTGCAGTACTGAACAGACGTTCACAACTCAAGGTCACACTGTATGTAAAACGCTGATATGAATTTTCTGGATGGTCAACTAGAAAAATCAATGGAGCAAAATTATTAAGCTCCAGTGATTGGAAATGCCAAAGTGTCCAGTCACGGCACAAGGGCAGGCTGTTAATTCAGATACGGCCAAACGCAGCCCTCACAGCCAAACTGCCCTCCTGGGCCGTGAGGAAGTTATTTAGGTTGCTGTATCAACCGCTCTAAAGAAAAAGCAACACGTACAGTAACCCATGAAATAGGAATTCTGCCATGTGTCTCCCATTTGTGTTCCAAGAAATAAGAATATGGGATCAAGTAATTACAAGTTATTATAAAACACACATAGCAGTAGGCTGAATTAGAGAGTCCACAGGCAGCTGGACTTCAGGTAGTTACTTTTTTATCTTCCAATATTTTTGTTAGAAAATCACCTTAAAAAAACCATCAGAATTTTTGGTATTTATTTGCTTTTGTTTTTTTTAAGAAAGGAGAATTTGTGATACCTAAAAAGCATGAGAAAGGAAGACACGCTCCAAATCCAAGCAGTTTCCACAGAGGCTGGAAAGAAGAGGAAGCCTACCTCTTTTTTATCATTTTAATATACGGCCACTGGGCAGCACACAGCTCCTCTTCTGGACTTGATGTGAGCACAGTGGGCAGCAGGACATTTCTCCTTCCCAGAAAGGACTCATCAACCTTATTTTCTAAATATTTTTCCAAGTAAAGGTGAATCTACAAGCTCTCCCTCTATTTCAAGTGATTGTGAAGTAGCATCTTTGATACACAAACTAATCAGAGATTCTGTAACTTCATTTCTGAAATTATGTCAACTCACCACTACAAATATAAAGACGAATGATACCAAAGCCAGAGCTCTGTAATTAGGTCAATGTCAACAAAAGACATTACTCAAGCAGAGTTTATCTGCAGCCTTGTCAAGTTCTGGCCAGACCACCTTTAGACGCAGGGTTCATACCTCAGACAGAACTAATGTTCAAGGACCAGCCAATTCTCTGTAATTGTCTGAAGATCTTGACCGCTGAGGGGCTCCCTGAGTCTCACTTTTACCTCCAGTTTCCCTCCAGTGGGCTTCCTGCCATCAAAAATCTGAAAGAACCACAAGAAGAAGAGCAGTTAGCTCACGGATGAATGCTAATGTCAAACTACAGAGCCTCAGGCAACCACTGACCATGTTTCCCCCTGACTAAAGGATGACAGAGATCGCCTGCAGGTGTCATGGCCACATGCTTCAGCGGAGCAGGTCCCCCACACAACCCGTGCCAGGTATCTGTACCGATGGCTGCACCACCTCTGCCAACAGACAGACTCCACAGCAGCTCAGAGGACACCAAGGGCAGTGGTGGCCTGAACATGCCTGGGGTGCTGCCTGAGGGATTTTTTTTTTTTTTTTTTTTAAGGTTCCCCTTAATGTGCCGTGGGGATTTTTTTTTTTTTTTTTTTTTAAGGTTCCACTTAATGAGCTCCTACTGGATCTTAGGGCAGCTCTCCATCCACTCTGGCAGTCTCCACTTAACCCTTTGATCTGTCAGCTAGCAACACAAATATTGTGGGGAATCACCTGAATTTTTGGTCCTGACAAAGACAACTATCTTCATATAGAAAATTTGCACAAGACTCCAAGAAGTTCCCCGTCCCAGCACTGTCACAGTTAAGACAAGCTTCGAGATTACAGAACAAAGAACAGCCCATTCCTACTGAACTCATCCAACACAAAGCTGTCAGCTATATACAAACACATTTATGCCATGCGAATACTCATTTTCTCTTTGTGTTCACATATTACTTACTAGAAGAACAAGCCTCACCCAGAAAACATACCTCGATGATCTCTCTGACTTCACATTCCGATTCCAGCTTCTCCAGCTTCAGGTGTGCTGTCCCCACCTGCTTGTCACTTCTGAAAAAGGACCTGTTTCAAAGAAATATTCCTTAGCGGGATGGGTAAGGTTTTTCAGAACAGTAAAGAGAAAGAAATTTAAGAGGTCAGCACTGTTATCACCAGCACTGCATCTAGGAGGGCCAGCCAAGAGGTGCTCCTAGAGCCCCACCAACCAGGCTGCAAGCAGCAAACCCTTAGTGAACTAAGCTACAAAACAAGATACCGAAGAACTCATTCTCCCATTATTCTCTCATAAGCAAATTAAAGATGAAGAGAGTAGTGAAGAAAAAAAATCAAGTAAACTAGCACTTGGAACGGCAGCAGCTTTTGTCCCTGCACAGGCACCAGGGAAGAATTTCCCAGCAGCCAGGACATACAGCAACCCACTGCAACGGGCTGGGTAACAGAACAGGCTGAAAAACTTCCCAGGGAAGTTGGATCTCTTATCAAAACAAACATTCCACAGGTACACGCTGGTTTTGGCAAACTGCTTATTAGGAAAAAGTCACACAAATCATTCTCCTTCATTTTGATAAATCAGAACACTCCATTTCAACAAGTAAGAACATTTCAGCTATTGTTTGATTCACCTTTACACTGGTAGTTTTAACAGTCAAGAACTATAATTCTAGAATTTCTAGTCTGTTGAAATTAATCACAAAGCATTTCTATCCTGCAAGGAAAACTTTTCTCTGCCACAGCCACACATCCATCTTTACCTTAACAGAGATGGGCGGCACAATCCTTATCCAGACAAACTCCTCCAAAAGGCGACAGCCAAGACTAAAACACACTAACTCCACAGAAGCCTTCAGCTCAAAGCACTGCACTTCTTTGCCTGCATCCAAGCATTTCCCTGAATCAATCTCCAAAAGGTTTGATAAACAACAAAAATGTAGAGATTCTGAAGGCAGGAAAGCCAGCCAGCCTGTCATGTTTTAGACAGGAAATCTGCCAAGAATTCAGGAGCTTCCTTTTTTATGCCATTCTATTAGGGAAAAAACCAGGCAAGCAAACCAACAAACAAACAAACCGACCAACCCACGCACCCCAAACCATCCACCCTTCTCCCTATTATCATTAAGAGATATTAAGATATCAAGCAAGACCCAACTCTGAAGATTATGATATGGAGCCTCACGACCTGGCATCGGTGGCAGCAGTAACCAGTGTATCAACACACAGACATCATCAGCGCCTGCGATTTCCAAGTGAACATCTGTGAACCCTGTTATCCAAAGCCTCCGACTGGAAAAGGAGCAAGGCTGTGTCCTTACATCCACCGCCTCAACGATGGTTCCATCCATACAGTCTCCAATAGCTCGTATCAGCCACAGGATGAGAAACCTGTCAGATTTCAACCTCCTTTTCTGCCTTGCGTGTTCAGAAGCAGTGTCAGGAATGCTGCAGCCCATATGGCAGCTCCGTCTCCAGAGGCTGGGAGGACAATGGCCTGGTACCAGGGAGCTCACAGGAGGGACCTCAGACACTTCTAGTGGGACACAGAGCGCAAGACCACTACTCTGAATGTGCTGGAACATGCAAGCAAGGCCCTGTTCAGAAGTACATCTCTTCCAAAAACCTGTTGCTGAAGGACTTGAAAGATTCCAGCTTGGTTGTCTGGATGCTTATTTGTCAGTTTGTCCATCTCAGCACAAATTGCTGTGAAGAAAAACAATGTCACAAGCACCTCAGGGGCTGAGCGCTGCCTCCAAACACGATGCCTACAAATTCTCTTGACAGAAAGCCTTCCAGAGATGAGAATGTATTCTCCATCGATGAGACTACAGTAGACTCACTAAATCATTTAGAAAAGTTCAGAATTCATTAGCTTACATGCTGGAGTGCTTCCTTTACTGCATAAGCACCTTAAAGCGAAGAAGGATTACATAATTGTACTGCAGTATGTTGGACACTTTGTTCATAAACTTAAAAGGAGAATCAGCAATTCTTCTAGCTGAGTTTTTTAAAAGCATTTTTCCATTTTATAATTCAAGAGACAATAAAGACTCGTTCATCTCTGATCAGTTCTAGGAGGTTTGCAGTGAAGAATGTGAACTTGCTCTAGGCCGTGGCTTCAGAAACAGCTCCGGGGACATCTTCTTTTATCTTCAGAAGCTTTTAGGAGAGGTTTAAGGAGAGACTTTTCCTTTGGAAAAATACACTGCTGGGTTTTTATTTGAAAGTGTTTTTTAACCTGCATTTTAACCTATATGACCTGAAACAAGTCTCATTTTCTCATTGAGATAAAATAATTCTTGGGAGATGGTCAAAGAGCTACCAGAGACCCCAAAACTACATCACCTACAAGCATTTCTGAAAGTATTATTCATTTATAGTCTTGAAGAAAGACAGGGAACAGACAATCTTTAGAAAAGGCCCTGGATCACTTAATTTTCTCCCTTCTCCTGAGAAGATGGCTGGGAGAAGGTGATCAGTGGGTATTTCTTCTTTTTCTCCTTCTCCAGGGCTACTGGCCCAGGGGAACTGCTCCCCTCTTCCCAATCCAGAAACAAGCATATATTTAACTTGTTACATTCCTGTTCTAAGAACAACAAAAAAAAAAAAATCTCAGAAATATAAAAAGTGACAACCTGCACAGATTTTTTCGCTAATCAAAGAGGCTTCGAAGGCAAATCTGGAGCTGGCATACAACCTGTGAATCACTGGAGACTATTTCCCAACGGGTGAACTTCAGCCTGAGCTCAAATCTTAAAAAGAAGTGCAGGTCCAGCTGGTAAGGGAATAGGATATGCCCCATATGCGCAATGGTATGCAAAAGACAGGGAAAAGCTTTTTAAATAAATGTAAACACCTAACAGTTCTATGCAAAGGAGGCAGGATCTCTAATGATGATATCTTCAACAACAGAGCAGTGGAGCAGCCAGAATTGACAGAGAAAGAAAATCAGCTTTTGCTTCAACAGAGATGCAAATGGAAGGTCTGGGGTAAAGACAATGGGACTTCAGCTCAGAAATTAAAACATCTACAAATTGAAAACCATCTTAGAGAACCTATGGATCATTTCTGCATGTCCTAGTAACAGAAACAAAGAATAGCACAAAGAGCCACCGAGATGAAAACAGGTTATCTAACATCCCATACAAGTCATGGATCACAACCAACTCGGGGATTAGTGAATATAGGCCACTCCAACTTATAAATAAAATAAATTAGTAGTGAGCCTAGATGTAGGCTGATTTCCCTGAACATTACCAATTGTTAACATCCGTCTCATCATCTTGATCTCCAAGACAGGAGAGTCTGTCTCTCTCAAGATGGTCTAACAGTCTGCTAGCAGCATTCGGTAAATATTGTAAGATCCTCAGAATTAAGATAGTACAAAACCATAACACTGGTTCTGCCATCATCTGTCATCTGCTTTACTGCTGTTAGTGTTTTGCTGCCACTTGCACTTCATTATTCTACAAAGTTATCCCATATAACATTTAAATCTTCTGGTCCTGATGACTAAAACCAGACTGCATAAGAATCAGAACAGTTTGAAGCTGAATCATTACCTTCTTAGTGTCATCCAGTCCTCTTAATGCACTAATCCTCAACTCATCTGCCAGCTATGAACCAACTTCACTGAACTTCTGCCTTTTTTTCACCCCCAGACAGGAAGATACAGAGCCCAGGCACATCTTGAAAGGAGTTCTCAGACATAAGAACTGGACAACTCTTTATTGCTAACTTAACAATTGTGCTTCACAAATTTCAGCTACAAGACTCTTTTCAGCTCTTACTAGAGAAGCAATGAGTGTGAATTGCAGACTTACCCTTTATGAAATACTTCAAATTTAATTCCTTTGGACCGAATTGCTCGTCGGAACCCTCTGTGATTTCGGTTGATGTTCAACTTAAACAACTGGTTATATTCTACAGTCGAAGAGAAAAATGAAAGCAAGCTGTGAACGGCAAACTGGGCATTGCTCTATTACCTCAGACCTCTGCTCATCTCAGTTTGTCCCATTTGTGAAAGACACTTCACATCCGTATGAACCTGCTTCTCAGAAAGTTATTTCAGTCATTAACAAGTGAGTGTCCCTGTGCAACCGTTCATCTCTGTCATCCCCACTTTACAGGGACAGAAACCAAACTGCAGAAAACACAAGTCATCATGAGGAGGTGACAGCAAGGTACTTAGTGCCTGCTCAGCTGTTTTGATACTAGATGGCTCCTTACTGCAAGAATTATTAAAAAAAAAAAAAATACAGCAATAAACCAAACTCAGAATGCAAGATGATTTATTCTAAAATGCACGATGAGTCTAATACTAATTCAGTGGCTAGGTACACACAGGGGTATTTTTCAAAAGGTACAAAGGACGTATTTTAGCTGGTTTCAAGACACATTGTCTTGCAAAAAAATAATCCATTTCTGCAATGATGCTTTGTCAGGTTTAGAAATGTTATCTGATTAGCAAAAATCACAACAGAATTAGCAATCTCACAGGACACAAAATCTGACTGAAAAAGATCTGATTCATGGAGATATTAGAATTAATAATCGAACTTATTTAATAAAGAAAATTTATTTATCTGGCCCATCTCCCAGCAGGGCTGACAGTAACAGCTGGAGCACAACTGGTAACTCGATGATTTCCCTAATTCATAACACAACCACCACCACCAATACTGGGATGAGGGTGAAGAAATTGCCAACACAGCTAGACTTCACCCTCCAACAAGTCCCTTCATAATAAAGAAGAAAAAAAGTGGTGGGAGGGTCTCTGGCCTGATTCACAGTATGAGAGTAGCCCGTACTCTCCAGCGATTCCTAAGGTGCAATGTTTTTCCCTCTGTCCCAGAAAAAAATACTAACCTGGAGAATTGGTATTGTTAATTACAGGTGTTTTGCTCTTTTGAGGTTGCTCCTATTAAAAGAGACACACATTACATAAAACCATCAGATATTGTTTCAAAATACAGAGTAGTAACCACTTTTATTACCAGCTTTTTTTTATACTTATAAAAGAAACATGAACTTTGGGGGGTTATCTGAATGATATGAAGAGCCACAGTACATTCAAGATGAAATTATTTGAATTTCATTATGGTAACAAGTATAATACTAGATAAAGAATAAGCCAAAACATTACATTAAACATAAGAGCCACAGATAAGCTACATGGTCACACTCAATTCAACCCAATCGCCATAAAGTTACAGACTGTGGCTGTTAAACTACATGATGAACTGCGCATGTTCCGTGCCACAGTAATTCTGTTCCTTCTGCATTAGCTGGAATAATAAGCTACACAAGGAATTCATCACAAATCATTCAGGGAATTGCCCTACTATTATTTTGCCTGACAATCAATCTGCCACCAAAATGAATTAACTTTTAACCTAAAGCAGAGTACAAACTCAATCTCTGGGGACTGAACAAGGACAACGTGACCTAATTATTGCAGCTACTTTGCAAAACTGATTTCAGCTATGAAGGAGAAAGGTGGTGTACTTGACAGTTGGCTAGGCAGTAGAAATCTAGCTTTTTTTAAAACAAAGGAAAATAGATTAAAAGCAAACTGTGTTGATTCTTACTTATTCCCCAGAAAATTATTCATACAGACCAATTCTGTTTACAGCCACCCCAATGGAGGGGCTGGTGTAACTCAAACCTCACCTGACCATCCCCAATTTCCCACAGGTAACTTAAATTATTTTAGTGGAATAGCTGCAAAATTTATTAGGAGGTAAAAATCCAGGCTCTGCACTCTCATGGGGCTAAATATCAGTCCTGTAAGAGCAAAGATTGTTTTTCCCCTACAGAGAAAGCAGCAGAAGCCTCAGTGTTTCTACTGACGCAAAGACTAGGCAGCCGTCCTTAGAAGGCCTTCTAGCTCAATGGCTTCAGTATTTTTCAGACCAGAGACTGCTTTTAAAGGCGAGGGGAACAGCATGACACTGGGGAGTTTCAACCTATATATATGTATATATATTTTTATATACGTACACAGAAGTATTAATTGGCAAGGTCAAGAAACTTGCATGGCCTAAGTCCTTTCTCCAGATATGCAAATATATATTTGCTAATTAAATTACCAGTAATCACGTGCACTTATTTGATGACAAATAATTATAGAAATTGTTTGAAAAGGTTAATCTTAGAGATGTCCAAAAGCAAAGGAATGGGACTTGGAGATCACATCTAAGGTGGCCCCTCTGCCCTAGTGACAACTTTGTGTGCCCTTGTGTTTGGCTGAAGTCACCAGTGCGTTTGCACCCCCAAAAGAAATTAAATTCTACAAATTTTGCACACACTGGAAACAATCTGATTAGTGTCTTCAGGGGGAAAGGTGGGCAGAGCTGAGCACTGCGAATGCTGTTCTGCAGTAAGATGTGGGTCAGCCAGCCAGAAAACACGTGAGCCTGAAGCAGACACCACATCACCAAGTGTAAGGTGTGGAGAACATCAAGAGAAAGGTGCAGCAAAGCTCAAATCTGCAGGAAACAGATTCAGCAGTTCTGTTTCTCAGAGAAAGTTTCTGTCTTAAAAATAAATTCAAGCAGTATGCCTAGAAGTGTTTTCCCTTTCTAGAAGAAAACCTGTATCTCCTCCTTGAAGCCCTCATAAGCTAATACAGTGGCAAGGGTCACGGACTGAGGAACAGAAGAGCCAGGACACACACTCACCGCACTTGGGTACTGAAATTCAAACTTCACAAATGCATCCAAATCTCTGGGCGATACACCTGAAATGAGACAACAACCAGCCAGTCCAAACAGCCAATACAGACATTTTCACTGCATCTGTAATGTGGAGCAGGATTTTCAAGAGCACCTAACTGATTTTCAGTAGGACTCATGACCTGTCTCTTGACAACTGGAAAACCCATCCACCAAACCAAAATCCATAGAAAGCTGGCATCCAAAGAAAAACATCTTCTCCTCTTAATGCTGCTGTTAGTCCTGAGACAGTCCAGCACAGATGGTTTACAAGCTCCCACAAACAAGGGACTAAAAGCAGTAACACTGGCAGGAGCAACTTCTATCTACTGAAGGGTCAATATGCATTAAGGCAGTGCAGAGTTAAGACAGGCACTCATAACAAAATGGGAGACAAACATGAAACTTAAGCTATGACTCAGTCATAACCGACCTCAGTACAATTTAAAGCTCTTCTCTCTGTCCACACGGGACCCAGATTCTCTTTACTCTCTTGTTTTGCTTGTTTAAATACTGTTTAAAGGGTTTTTGGGGGCTTAAGCCTGAAACCTGGTTATTTTGTTTTAATAGTGCTGGCTACAAAGGTCTTGACTCCTGAAGTAGTCTTCAAGGTAGAAAAATCCCATTCCCCACTGCTTTCCTTACTCAGAAGAAAAAGCCCACAAGACCTTTCAAGCACATACCTGGCGGAGCTGGTAGGTTTATCCCCCTGACAATAAGAAGGTGCATTTCTGTGCTGTTGAGCTCAGAAAATATCCTGTGAAAAAACAAGAGACAGAAAAAGCATGTTCATCCCAGTTGCCCACCAGCACCTGCCAGACCAGAACGCCACTGGTGTTTGTCAGAACTTTTTCAACAGTGCTCTCCTACATAGATCATTTTCACGAATTACAAAAGAGCAAAGAGCGAGCACAAACAGAGACAAAAGCATCTCTGAGGTATAGTGAAAAGTGCCATGAACAAAGCCCAAAGGCAACAGGATTGAGGGAGAAATACAGAGGAAGGAAGAGTGGCTGAAGTAGCAGAAGAAGAGATGAAGCTGGAGATATTTTGAAAACAAAAGAATCCAGAAGAGAAGTTAGAGAACAACTTATTTGTATGTTAAGTTGTTGAGAGTGTCCTTCCAGGAACGCTGAGCCTATCCCTAGGTGCCACTTGAGTTTGCTGAAGCCCACAATTCCCTAAAAGAGAGCTAGAAGCCAGAAAACTCATTCCAGCCTGCCTGAGAAATCCCTTTGTTTTTCCCCACCTTATCATTTTAAAGGTTCTTTCCTCAAAGTGATGGCTTGGAGGATCCATTCCTTGTGCTCGTGCAAGCTGTAGGATGTCCATGTCCTTTTTACAACCTTGTGCCAGTTTCTCAAACCTACAGAAAAGGCAAACAACAGAAAAGCTACACACACACTGGAACATCAACCAGAGCATTCTGCCAGATACAGGCCACAGAGTGAGCCTCAGAACAGAGATCCGAGAGCAACTTGGAGATGCAGACCTCACAGTTACCGAGCCTTTCACAAGGGAAGCGTACAAACCTGACCCCCCATCATCTTTAGGGGGGTCAGGGAGACTCAAGGCTGCAATGAGCACACTGTCGGGTGATTAAGTGGGCAGTGGTTCTTACCGTGTTGTTTCTGCTATGTTCCCCAGATGCATGAATTGCTTGGAGTACTGCAAACACCTCTGTCAACAGAAACAAACCCAAACAAATACATATGCACTCAGTGATCCTTACACACAGATCCATGACTGACAGAGTTTTAAGGGTGACACTTTAAGAAAAGCCAAGAGTTCTCCCAAGTCACCCAAAAAAATCCACACCCCCCTCGTTCTTTAAGCCCAAAGCTGAGCACAGCATTTGTCTGAACTGTTCTGTCCTATTGTGTTTTAATCACTTAATTTCTAGATACGAGGTTCACCCAAGGGCTAGTCTTAATCATTCAAGTACTATTTTCAAACTTGAGTGCTCGTATTTAATGGTGATAATTTGATAGTCCCAAGCCTCCAAGCACCCCCTCAGATTCTCTACTAGTTGAAGTCAAACTCAAATTTTTCTACTTTAGGACACACAAAATCAAAAGTATTTTAAAAGAAAAACAAAAGACCCCACAGAAAAAATGATGGGATTATAACATTAATAAAAACCAGAGAAATGTAAAAAAAACCACCACAAACCCAAAACATTTCTCAAAAAGATAAAACTGTCACCTCATGTTGGTCCTTCAGCAATTTTATGAGCTGTGCATATACTTCATCTGCTTTCTGAGACAGTCTGACATCTTCATGGTGTACGAAGATAAAATCACCTTCATCATCTGTAGGGGGTGATGGCAGCTGCAACACAAGAACACCACATTTCAGAGCCCTTACAGCAAAAAATGAAGTAGACAATAAGCAGTCAGAATGTATGGAAAGGTACATGTGAAGGGAGATGGGTTGTTTTTCTTCTCCAGATATTTCCAACCCAACCACTACTTACACCACTGCCTGACAACTGCTTAAGTCATAAAACCCTGCAAAATGTGTTCCAGGCCTAGGTCCCTGATTATTCGGGTCACGAGAGGCAGCACAGTGCAGTCGGGCTCCCCCATCTAACCAAATAGCAAGAGAAACCAGGGCATTGCTTTATCGCATGCACCTGATCCTCACTGCAAAATGGCCTTAGGACACAGCTAAGAGATGTACTCACACCCTAAGCCCAGCGAACACTTCCAAGCTGAACGGTTTAGGTGTGCCTTTATAAATCAAGGAGCAAATAGTTCATGGAGACTAAATTTTCTTAAAATCTGACACATTAGAGGAGCAGTAAAGGAAACAAAATGAAACAAAAAACTAAAACAAAAATATAGGGGAATTTCAGGGCTCTGTATCCAGATTTGTCACTTCAGCAACTAACCTAAAATTTGTGTCAAGAAATATTTAAGAAATCATTCACCGTTTGAAGTAAGCACTTAGATGTCCGAGAATATGAAACAAAGCAGAATACTAACAGTCCTACTAACCTGGGAAATATCAACAGGTTTGCCACATTTTGCTTGTTCAATCTTTAGGTCAAAGCTCTTAGCTGTTCTGAGATACATCTTAGCCTGTTCAAGGTTATTCTCCTTCTTTGCTTTGACGGCTGCCTTCATGTATTGCTTCTTTCTGTTCTCCAGAAATTCCAGCTGTTCTCTGGCTGAAAAACAGTTGTACAAAAAGCCTCACTCATCTGACACTGCCATGCCCCTGAAACAGGTTTATCATGTTCAGTTTATAGCCAGAAAAAGGTCAGCAAAAGTACAGATATCAAATAAGGACATTTCCTTACGACACTTAACTGTTTCTGGGACAGTTTCACCTTCAAGTATCAGAAAAAAACCCAAACTTCCTTCTATCATGGCATCGCTCATCAAAAAAACCTCATAAGCACTTCACAATAGTAATGACAGCCCCTTATTTGTGGGCAGGAGATAGACTGCTGTACAGCTGATGGGTCCAAAGCAGAAGCTGAATTCAAACATTCTACTTGACATGTTAACTTCTAAAAGACAGCGAATATTATGAGCATCTTCTGTACTCATTTCTTCCCTCTCCCCTGATGTATCAGAAAAAACCCCAGATGAACCAATGTGCAGGCACATTCAGACACAGCACCTCTGCTTGGGTCTTCTCTTTCCTAATGACAACCCCACAAGCCACAAAAGTTTGCTTTACATGATACCAGGTCAGTGCATCCTGCCTCTTATACCTCACTTAGGAAACGGGACAGCATGAGCTGATTACAGCCGTGTCTGAAGATACTCATACTGTATTCAGCACTGCATTCTGCTCGTCATTACACAACCTAAACAGCACTTGCAAGAGGTGCCTGTCTCAGCAAATACATATCCCAATGACTCTCACACTATGTTCACTGCTGTCAGATGACAATCAATTTATTCCCATCCTCATAAAAGAGCCTGCTGTCCTGCTGCTGTGAGTGATTTGACCAATCAGCCAAAACCAAACTCATTAGACAAGGTAGCCAGCCCAGATTCCACTGAGACAAGACCCGCAGCATGCTCTGTGAAGCTAAGACACAGAGCACAGGTATTTTCAAAGAAAATCTGTGGAGAGTGGACTGAGCAAAGCCATTAATCTAACTGATCTTGGCTCCTTGACTTTCCTGGAATAGGCCTTAAGCGCAACCGCTCTACTCCACTCCCACACCTCCCTAGCCCTTCTGCTCCCTGACAAGAAAAACACAGTTTTTCAGAGTTATCAGCCACGGGCAGTTGTTAAGATGCACTTTGTAATTTTGAGAGGAAGGAATTTACATTTGGATCACAGAATGCACTTTGGCTAGTGAAATATAGCTTTACAATAGCGAAGTACTGACATTTTGTTGTGAAAATCAAGTCAGTATGAACATGTCCAGGTTCTCGTGCACCTACTTGGTCTTATTTTAAAATACTTGAAATACCCAGGAGAGATTACTGTAACACTAGAGACCAGTTCCTTCACAGCATAAGTCCAGGGCAATTCACAAGAGATTAATATGTCAGCTAAAAATGAAAAAAACAAATCTCCTGCGGATTCATATATATTTCAAAGCCAAAATGGACAACTTACTATGTTTTAGGGGTCTTTATAAAAGAAGTAATGGAATTTTCTGGACAGAAGAGTTATGAGCTTATCACAGCAGCACTGTGAAATGCTTTTGCACTCTGCAAAAGAACTGGCATCAGCCAGCTAGGCAGTTCTGCTTTGTCCGGAGGGAACTACTCAGGGCAGAATGGAAGAAGAGGGATGGGATTACAGTCAAGGCACGACAACAGAATCAGTGAGAGTCTGAACACTGCTGCTGTGTGCCCAAATCACACTGTGAGGTGGTGGCTGTCCCTTACTACCTGTACGATTAATCTTGTACCAACACCTGTCTAGTGACCATAGCAACAGGAGGACTAGAGATTAATGAACGACGGTGTATACACCAGTTCTGAGATCCTTGCATGAAGCACCAGGCAGAAACTGCCATGGGATGTAGGCAGCTGCATTAGATCAATTAATAACTCCCACTGGCAAGCCGCTCACTTTAATGGGAGTATATGTAGAGTTCAACTGTGAGCAGAGTTAAACATTAGGAATTGATACACTTCTCACATCAAAATTAATTAAAAACCCAGTAACTCTTATAATCACACATGCTGCCTCTGTGAAATAAAGCTGTGTGTCTGGGCTGGATCCGCCCTCCAGCAGACACACATACTGAGGCTCCTGTCAGAGGAAATCTATGCCATAAATTCACAGGCTCGGATCTAAAATATAATGAAAAGAAGTCTTTACCAAGATATTCAACCAACTAGTACAAACAACTTGCATGTGGATCCCTGGGAATGATGATCCTTCCACCTTACCAGCTGGAGGGAGATGATCCACGGACTCTGCCTTGTCCAGGGCGGAGGGTGATGTAGCTCGTTTCACACGCTCAGGAGAGCTCTCCTCCTCGGTTACGGCAGATGGCACTGTAATTGGCTTAACAACTTGAGTCGGCTTTCCAGGCAGCTGAGCAGGCTTCTTGGCAACAGGCGCCTGTGTCAGAGGTTCATTCTAACACAACGAAAAGAATTTCAGATTAAATGCATAAAATCTATTCCAGAGTTGAGGACAGCATCTCAAGCATCAACAGCCATGGTTATCACTATATCAGCCTTCTGGAATCACTTTAAGGGGAGCATAACATTCCAGATAGCAAATTTTAACTTCTGGGGGTTTACAAGACATGTCATGCCAGCAGGTAGTTGACCTCTGCAAGCATCAAACCTCCACTATGGAAGGGACAAAAGGAATGTTCAAGAAGGCAGTAATTTCAAAAAAAGGAGATGCATGCAGAAAAAACATCATCCAGGAATTCTCTACATTAAAAGCTACTCCAGTTGAAAGCATAAACAATGAGCAACCAAATCCAGAGAGATAAAGAAATCAAATGAAAGTCTAAAGGCTGGTGCTGCCTGAGAGAAAGCAGTAAGTGTTGAGCATCCTGGGAAAGCACAAACATAGGAGCTACTGTGATGCAGGATGAAACAGATTAAAGTACTTTAGAACAATGTAAAGGGATGTCCAGGATCTGAAGTGTTTGCTTTGAAAACAAAACCCCCATACAAGACAGTTATGAAAGAGCCAAACTCTGGGCTCATAGACTCTGTAGGTACTGACTGTAATAACATCTCAGCTCTCTCTCCCCCCTACACTACAACGCTAACTGAAATTACTACTGAGATCCTGTACTCTGGACTTCTGGGAAATGTATTTCATCTCAGTATCCTTGCTTGACTGGAAATCCAACGGCCCCATCTCTGCATACCACAGGAGACAGCATTTTAACTTTTACACATCCTTCTAAGAAATACTGACCTCCTCCTCTTCATCATTCTCCTCCATGTTTGCCAGCTTGCTGGCACTTTCCAGAACAGCAGCTATTGTGCTGTCGCCATCCGTTGCTGCAACGCCAGGAAGAGGAGGAAATCCTGAGGAGGAAAGGAATACAGAAGTGAAGAGCTGCATGAGACTTATGTTCTGTCTTCCATATTTCTTCTCTCCTGTAAAGCTATTTCTATCCAAGTATCTATTATTAATATATTTCAGAAGTCTGTGTAATGACACTGAGGCCAAGACCACAAAGCCTTGCTAGATTGCTAGATGAAGTCTGCTGGGCTTAAAATCAGATCTTTCACAGATATCCAAGCTTAAAGGGATGATGCTAAAATGATGCAATAACAGAGCCTAGTTTTCTAAGCTGAGCAACTGGCAGCCTGCCAAGGAACCTCACAACCTCAAGACTTTGGTAACAGAGAAGCCCTCAGAACCAGAAAAGAATTTAGTCTCTCTCCTTTCCACAGAAAGACAGCAGATTGTACAAAAACTTGCCAGCTCTTTTTTCCCTTCTCACTGCTGCCTCACCTGAGTTGGTACACAGTCCAGCAGAAAACCAGTGCTACCCCACGGAGTAATAAACAATACACTGCTGACATCTGGGGAACACATTAAGCCTCTGCTGAAAATCTGCTGCAATGCAGACGTTGCAAAGTAAGGCAGAATCACAGTAGTTAAACGTGAAGTATATAAGAACAATCCTTTTCACTATTTTATTATCCTTTTAAGGATGGGAGGAAGGCTTGATGATGGAAGATAAACTCCCACTTCCACATTAGCAGTTTAGTGTCTGCTTCAAACAACAGAGACCCAGAGCCACTACTATACAATGGCTGTTAATAAGATTTATCTTCATAGAATCATAGCAAGTATTTTTGTGCCAGTCTCATTAGAAGTGCCAAGAAATAATGACTAAGCTGCTTCTAAACCTAGAGATGGCTGCTACGGGGCCAAAACAAGTTTGAGGTACGCAGGCAGCAGCATTTCTGTCTCCAAGGAGGTCAAGGCTGGTACTTATCACCATCCAGATGACATGAAATGCACTGCCAGTCCATTACAATCTCATTGCTGGTTCCAGTGACTGCCTAACGAGATGTCTTCAATGTAAATCATACAGCCTCTAAATGACAGCTGAAAAACATGCAGCTAACATGTACAGAAATTGAGGGGTTATCCATATTTTCAGAGGTATAAACATGGATTACCTCACTCTTACAGAAAATAATATTTCTCAAGAAATGGATCACATTCTAGAACAAGGGATGCTAAACTGCTTTTCAGGGACAGCTTCAAAGGAAAGAACCTTCAAAGCAGTACACGACCTGACAGAGCCGGCACTGCCTACCTTACCACTACTACAGTGCTTGCCATTGCCACATTGGACAGTAATAAAAAAAGCCCCAAGGTCTGTGTGCCTTTTCTAGGGTTGTTTTTTTTTTTAAACTAAAAAAATCTAGACAGTACTTTGCAGTGCTGAAACTGCAGTTTCAGAAGAACACATCAGGCACAAGATAACAGAAATGACGCTTCCTAAGGGAGAAGCAGTTATCATGCAAACCAGAAGTGGAGCATTCACAGACGACCTTGCCCAAACTTTTACAAACACAGCACTATACATTCTGAAGAAGATAAAAAGGACACAGAATGTCTCAAGAAGCAAGTTTAGTTTCTGCCTCTGTCACTCTCTCAGTGTGACCATGGACATGATTTGCTTCGTCTCTGCAGACTACTTTTAATAGACATGAGAACTGCAATACTGATCTGACTTGTCAAGTGTTGCAAGATGTTTAATTAAATATAGAGCTCTGACGCTCCTGCCAGGAATAAATTGAATGGGAAATACCAACATTTTTTGCAGTTTCAAAAATCTCCTTCCAGTAAACTAAGACATCAATATATCCCAAGTTTACTCTCATTTAGGAGGGCTGCCACAGAGGACAGATAGGTGACATTTTTAGCACATGCCCATGGTTAAGTTGTTTTAACTTTTCAAACAGGGCCAATTTCAAATTCTGATGCTGTCAAACAGGTAGTCAGTAGTCAGGAATATTCACCAGTGGAAAGTTTGGGAGTATATTAATAAGCAGTTTCACAATACCATCAAACAGCAAGGCCAGCTACTCACTGAGAAAAAGGAGGAGCTGTTCCACAGGATGAGGGGGCAACATCTGTACACCTCCTTCAGAGCCCAGTAGATATACAAAAGTTAGTATTGGGACACTTTATATTCACACTTACCAGGAGGAACAGGCAGCTCAGAAAAATTCACTTTTCTTCCTGCTTTATGGGCTCTTATGGCATCTTGGTATTGCTGTAATCAAAGGCATTCAGTGAGACACGAAGTTGACTATACATTAGCAATCAGCTGTATTTAACCAGCATAAATATTGCACAATACACAGTATTTTGCTATAATATGTGCATTGTCTCTATTTCTCCTTCCTCCAAATGCTTTATGGCTTCCCTAATGGAGCTCTTTTCAAACAGAAGGACAACAAACAAATTATTTTAGCCTTGAAAAAGTCTTCATCAAGAGAACTAATTCAAATAGCTTTGCTGGATGCAAGCAGCTGGCTACACTTTAGTCTTACCTTGGCTATCCTCTCGTGCATCCTGCCTTTCCGATCATCCCCGCTCGCTTTTGCCTGTGCCGCTGCCGATTTGTACTTCTCAAGCCTTTGCTGCAGCATTTCCAGCACTGTTTTTGGTTGCTGCAGAGAAGCTTGAAACAAGACAGACAACGAAATGTCACATGATTCAGATTTCAAAACATATGAGCTTGCCTTTTCCCTCCCCTTCTTTACCTTTTGCAAAGACAAAAACATAATTACAAACTTTTATTATGAATACAATTCTTCTAAAGAAAGTTTATTAACTTTTACTTCAGTTACTGATCCAGAACTCAAGTACAAATGGGATCAGCAGCAACCAGTGTACAGGAACATTAGCAAGTTTACTCAATCCTGCTGCAGTTCAGTGGGATAGGGCAGACCTTTAAGTGCCTTCCAGCCCTGCTGTTCTTATGGCTTGCTACAAAAACTCAAAAGTCATACCTGAAGCTTCTTGGGTCTGAGGTTCAGCTGTCGTAAGATCCTGGGAACTTCCTCCTGGAGCTGGTACCTTTTGCATGGATGCATCTTGTACATTTCCTAGGCTTTCAAGATCTGCAAAGCAAGGAAAGCAGGAAGTTTCACAGCATGTTCCATAAACAGCAAGTCAACCCATGTTACTCAGAAAACCATCAATTTGATCACATTATTTTCCTGAAAGATTTTTGGCTTTAAAACAGTATCTATGTGGCTAGATAAGTCTAAGGCTCCCATTTTTCTGAGAAAATACTTGATAATATAAAATCTCAAATGCTGATTTAATTTAGGTTAGTCCTGCTTGGGGAGGAAAGGCGGGTAGTAAAACCAGTTCAAGTATTCTAAGAATTCTCTCCCAAAAATATAACTTGGTATCTTGGCAGATGGAAAAGATTGTCAATTGACCGAAATATCCTAGTAACAAAAGATGTGCTGAAAAAGGGAAGCAAGTAATACCATCTATTCAGACACCCAAGTTTCTGGCATTGCATAACAGTGTTTATTTCAGAAAACTACAAAAATATCTGCTGCAAAAATCTTGCACTTTTTAAGGCAAGATTATATCATGAGTGAAGTTTCTCTCTATTACCATTTGGTGATCAGTTTATAACTTAAGGAATCATAAATCTCATGATTTATTAAAATAAAATAACCTGTCATTTAGCTTCTTAGAATAACCTGCTGAAGTAAATTGTTTAAAACACTGAGTTGCACAGACAAAGTATTAATCGTTGGTGGTGATACAAGATCTATTTAAAAAAAAAAACCCTTACAAGGATCAAAATATCTTTAATATTGGTAACTTGCTTTAAAATTTAGACTTTAATGCACTGCAATCTGCTTGTTAATCTCTTAATCTGAAACATTATGAACTTGAATTGAAACTCGTAACACCATCAAATATCACAGTAAACCTTAAGAATATGCCCTTACTCTTCTTTCCCTTCCACTTCAAATACTGGCTGCTATTATCTAAAGTTATAAAACCATGAATATCAGACATTGATACTTATTCAAACCTGTAATTCACAAAGAGTAATTTCAATATAAATAATGATACCTCATTTTTCTTCATTGGTCTTGATTAGAACTTGAATATGCAGCAAGCCTCAGACCTAAGTGCTCTTCAATTCTTCTCTGCAGTTAAATTCAGAATCATTCAACTACAGTACAGAGAGACTTCTAAAAGGGTTTTTGTAATACAAGCCTTACCCTGAGGAGATGGAGGCATATTCTGGAGGTCTATCGGCTGCCCATTATCCAAAGCTTCCAAGACCACATTAAATTTCTAATGCAGAAAAAACAAAACAGAAGATTTATTCTAGTATGTCCAAGACTTGCTAGCTGCCACAATGAATATTTGACACTCAGAACATGCAGGTACAGCACAGGGTACATTTAGCATTCAGGATTTCTTGGGTGCATACCTTGCCTGCCTTCATATATTCCTTTGCTTTCTCCAGGTCCCCTTGCTGCTTGGCTTTTAGAGCTGCTAATTTATACTCCTTCTGCCTCGTAAGTAGTATTGCTCGTGTCCTGCTGTTCTGGAGATCTGTGAGAATAAAGCAACGCTGAGACTTACAGAGCATGCAAGATGTGCACCCCTTGCTACGTCCTTCTATTCAAACCTGCATGAGCCCTCGTTTGCTTTGAATCACACTGTCATCTTACAGAAGTCCTTTTCCTTCCTGTCTCCAGAAGTCCTACCAAACATAACAATCCCACTTTTCACAATTAAAAAAAAAAGGTCTTTTAGTCTATCTCAAAGCTCTTTACAGCGTGTAATTCTACATGTCACAATACTGAAGGAGAAACTGAGGCACAGGAAAAGTGAAGTGAAAGGTACCGATACAGTGCATAAGAGCTGTGTAACAATAACTGATTCCACTGCCAGAAACTCAGCATCCCACTGAAAACTCTTATCTGAAACATTCATCAGGGAAGTTCCAATATAAGCAGTGCTTTGCTACACAATACATCAAGAAAGCTGTAGTATTAAAATAGTGTCGCAACTGCTTATTCTCTCAGATCACGGTACCTGTTTCCATGGTGGGACTAGAAGCAGCTTTACCCTGTAGAGACTCTGATTCCAGATGCTGCACTGCCTCATGAGAGGTCTTCTGCTCATCGTCTGCAGCAGACTCAGCTTTATTCCCTGGAAGGACACTAACTGAATCTCCTGAATTATCTCGCTCCACTCCTGTGGCTTGAGATAAGTGAGAAGAACCCTTTCCTGTTGCAACAGGAGGTGGCATTTCTTCCTCATTGATTTTTTTGCCTTTCTTCACTGCAGCCAGCATCGTTTCCAGTGTCTGGCAGAGATGAAACAGCAAAGTCAGTAGGCATTTTCATCAAATGTATTAGTAGCATAAAATCATTAAAACAAATTCATTCCCTTATACGTGATGGGATCTGTTACGCACACCACTACAGACTGCTGCCCTTTGGCTCCCTTTTCTTCTGCAAGGCCAACTTCAGCGCTAATGAAAGGTGTCCAATTATCAGAGCAACACAACGCAAGGACTTGTTACCCAAACTACGTAACTGCAAGTACCTCAACACCTAAAATGATTGGATCGCTGATGTGCTCCACTCAGCTTTGTCACAGAAAGTCACCAAGGAAGCCGTTTATACCAACTACAGATGCATTTTATGTCTTTAAAACAAAATAAAATACACTACTCTGAAATGTCAGTGCTGATGTGGATTCAGGGAAGGAAGGAGTTCGCGTGCCTATTTAATGCAAGGAGTAAAGCCATTAAATACTAACAAAGGAAACGGAGCTTCAGCTGGTGACCTATGGCAAGAAGCTCTCACCATCTGTAACGTGTTAACTGCTGCTCATTTTCTTAAAGCCCTTCCTCCACCACAAATATTACCTTCCTCAGTATTTTATTTGTTTTTAATTTAAGGTTCAGACAAAATACCACCATGCACCCTAACCCAAAACAAAAGTTTTACTTCTTTCATCTTCCACAGAAACTGAAATGGAAGCACAGAAAGGCAACAACAACAAAATCTCATCAGTGCCGGAGTCCCTGCTATTTTTGGTTAGCCATGGCATTGTTTGACCTATTAAGCAACAGTGGCAGAGATACTTTGGTCTGACTGCATGTGAGATTGGGGTTCAGACCAGTACAGCAACCCACACAGAGCTCTCTCTTCTCCACATGTGTGACGAAAGACTGACTGGAAACGGAATTAAATGCTGAGATTAAAGTCCACAGTTCCAAGAACTAAGTACAAGAGACAACTGTACACTGTTTGTTGGCATGTCATTGTGCTAATTAAGGAACTGTGAGCTGTGAAGTGAGATCTAGTCTATTATCCTTAGTTACACTGCTTAGCACAGGGAACTCCCTACCTTGAAAAATAAAAGAAATGGCAAGCGGCACACTATGCTTCATTGTTGGATTAAATAAACTGGTTTCCCTGTCCCTCTTGCTCTCCGAAAGGTCAGGTGGCTTCATGTACGTTCCTTTCAGAGCTAGCAGGCAGTGGACACATGCAGACATCTCTTTTCTTGTGCATTTCCTCCCCTGGGTTTGGCCTCAGTTGTTCCCTTTGTACCCTACGACACCTGGTAGCTAGTGACACGCTTCCCTCAGCGGACGGTGCTGAGCTACAAAGCTTTGCTCAACAGGACAGAGCTGGCTGCTGTCTGAGGTGATGCAGGAGATCAGATGAAAGCAAACAAGGAAATAAAGGCACTCTGCACAGCAGTCATCTCCAAGCACTACCAACTCACTACAAGCACGCCACCTGGCTGAAAAAATGCAAAGCTGAAGAAAACGCTCCTTGCTGCAATTTTTAATTTCCTTAATGGAAAATCCTGTTCTATTCATTTTCAAGCACAGCCAACACACTCAGGGAAAGGTATCACCTTCCTTCGTCTCACAGAGCTGAGTGGAAGGTTAGTTTTTAAAGGAAGGCATCTGTGATGAACTGGAAGGTATATGCGCTAGAAACTTTGCTAACACCAAACATTCGACAACGAATTCACATCTAGACCGGTGGGTTTAACATCAGCATTTACCACAAACCCTGCCTCCACCTACCACTAGCCACATCCAACTGAAACAAAGCTGACGCACAACAGGCATCTGAAGTTACTCTTTGTATGTTTGTTACATCAGATTAGTAGTAAGTAACAAGAAATGTTTTTAAAGTAACTCAAGGCAGCATATTAGAATTTCTCTCCCCTTTGAACAAATTAACACATCTGGAAAGACTCTAAATTACACTTTAGAGAACTGTTCTTGCCTCCCCCTCATTCACATACCTGATGAGCCCAACTTACCTTCAGGCCTCTTTCGTACCGGCGTATTTTGGCACTCTCACCGGACTCCTTTGCGTTAGAAATTGCTGTCCTATAGTTAGTAATTCTCTGCTCTATTGTCTGTTGCAGCTCACTGGTAACAGCAGGAAGTGAGGTGGTCTCAGAAAAAATAATAAAACAAATCAAGAAAACTTATTTCATCCAACTATAAGAGTTTTCCCACAGCACCGAAAAACAAATACTCCTCCTCTACACATACTCCCGTTAAGCAAGAGCACAAAGCAGAAACAGACTCTAAAACAGAGGAGCATTTGTACTACGCTAACGGTCCCTGGATCCACCTCTGGGCTTTTTCTCAAAGGCGTAATAGAGAAGAAAGGGTGGAGACATTTAGAAAACTCCCAGGCACAGAGTAATTGGAGCCATGTGGTTAGGGAGTAGGTGAAGGAGAACAGTAAAGCCTCTCAAACACCACACAACAGAGGGTGTGAAGAGGTATTTTGCCACAAATATTGACTTTTTCTTTTCTTATTTTTACAACATGCTAGTTTACTCCCTTCCAGGCTTCTTCAACATGGTTTTACTGCAAGAGCTCTTTTTGCTCCTCCTACAGCCTGGAATTAGTTCAGTGACAAAAGCAGCCTGAGCAAAACTAGGAGAAGCTACTTAGAAACACTCCACAGCTACAGAAACCTTTCAGATGGCTACTGATGTAATTATTGCCATTATCTCTATAGAAACACTCTCAGACCCATTTATTAATGGACCCAATGCACAAGGGCACTGGAATCTGCAGCACGCAACAGGAACATGGTAGTTACTGAATAAGGGACTTGACTGCATGAGGATTGACAAATTAAGCTGAGAAGGCTAATGCTACTGAGAAAAATTTCATAAATATGTCAAAGATGCTGAGTTATAACAAGTCTCACAACTTCAGCACACTGCTCAATGCTCTGAGGGGGCAAGTATGAACTCTGGAAGCCTGAACTGCAGTCTGCATGCTCATGTATAACAAAGGACAAGACGTGCTTGATTCCAACTGTTTACCTCCTCAATTCTATGCTAACATTAAAAATCATCCTCTGAACAAAGAAAAAAATCACCTATATCAATACAGCACTGATTTCCACAGAGAAGACAGCAATAGTGTAGTTTTTCCTTCCTTGGAGGACAAGAAGACCTCTCTAGATCCTTGTTTGTGATGCTCATATAAGCTATATGACAACAGTAATTCATCAAAACGGTCACGAACACAAAGCTCTTTCCTACCTGTGGTTGCAGGTCAGGTTGCTCATCTTCTGGTTCAGCTGTGGATGGGTCTGCTGCTATCGTTTCATCCTCACAGCTTCCTGTCTCACCTTCCACCCCTAGAACTTCTTGCAATTCTGCCTGAAGTAAAAGCCAAAAAAAGGCTTTTCCTCAAATTTTCTATTTCCTCATTTCCTCAAAAGACAAAATAAAATCAAATCTCAAGCTCCAAAAACTTTTCATGGACCTTGAACCCAAACGGAGAGTCCAAACACCTTATATTCCAGTCTTTTAATTTTATTTTTTTTTTTAATATTCACAACAGGAAGCCAGATACCACTCAAGAGCCGCACTGCAGCTCCAGGATCACCATGCAATTTTGGGGTTAAAGATCTGAAGCTAAAGAAATTCAGAGAAATACTTTTAAAAAGATCATTGAAACACAAATCTGAAATTTCCAAAAAGCATCTAGTAACAATGGCAGTCAGAAACACTGCTTACCACTCCTTCCCTAAACCCTTACAGCTAGATCACTCACTGAAATGACAAAAAATTACTTGGAAGATATTCCCTCAGGCCATGCACTACTCAAAGTGGCAGCAAAACGTCCACAGACATCACTTAAAGAGAATGTCCCTGGCTGTATTTTACCAGCTGACATGGAAGAGGATTCCCTCTGTTCCTCCACTCCTCTAAGACCCTCACATATATGAATGTTAGCCAGGAAACTCTCTTACTATTGTGTGCAGAGGGTTGGATCCTGCAAAGACTTATAGCTAATGGAATGCTTTTGCAATATTTTAGCTTCCCACTGCAAAGCTAACAGACATTTTTGCTAAATGTAGTTCTGTTTTAAACAAAAAAACAACAAATAAGCCAAAACCAGAGACATACTAAAACTTTTTGCTAACAAAGTTATGCATACCAACAGGTCTGTATCTTTCTCCAAGTCTTCATCATCTGCTTCTTCCTCCTCATCTTCATTCAGGTCCTTCATGCACTCTGCAGCCATCTTTTCAATATGATCCATAGGCAGAGGAGCTGTAAAAAGAAACCACAAAGAGCCATACAGCCATAAATCAGAACAAAGTTCAAGGCATTTACCATAAACAGTGCTGAGCTCAAAGAGTTTCCAAGCAAACTACAACCAACTACATCACTGGAGTTTTATATAAGGTCTACATTAAAACTGAGACTCCAACAGCTGATCCATTTTCTCAGTCTACAGTCTGAAGCATGAGAACGTCCCCCTCTCTCTCCATCTTACGTTAAACTGGGTACATATTTATCCTTCAAAACTGATGACGCACATCAACATTAATCCTAGAGACACACTGAATAACACAAACCATAAGCCAAACTACCGGTTGTTAACAGGACAGACAAGGAGGCACAGCAAACTATTTGTATGTTTGAAGACAGCAAGGAAGACAAGAAAATCTTTCTACCTTGAGAAACGACTTGTTTTAGACATCAAACACTACTGCAGAGTCACACTTGGCATACAAAAACAGAATGCTCCAAATCAAGGCACCGTACTCATCCTGAGCCCAAAAGCAGCAGCAGAACACTGGCAGAGAGATGTGCTAAGCAAATCAGAAAAAGTGCTGTTTCTTCTGCCTCCCTAGCTACACTTCTGCATTTTCTGCATTGCTGCCTCATGCCCATGAGATTTTCCCTTTTCCAAATCTTTCTTGGCTACTTTGCCTTGCAATTTCTCTTCAAGCTTCTGGTCCTTACCCTGAAAACTCTACTTAACTCCTCCTTGTCAAGTTGTCACCTCTACTTAGTGCTGTGCCAACCACATCTTCCTTAAGGACAGATCAACTTCCTCCACACACTCTCAAAGGTGAAGTTATTTGCACACAAATCCCAGCTGTCCATGTAAATGCCTCAAATACTTCCCTATGCAGACGTAAGATTGTGACTCATCAGTGTCAGTAAATGCTGAACAAAACACAGATCTTCAGGACAGAGTTTTACAGTCAATGTAAATGGACCTAAAACAGATCCCATCCTTCTCCTGCATTTGCTGAATCAGATGAAAATTAACCCAGGTACAAAGCTGTTAAAATAACCTAATTTACCATGTCAGTGCTTCAGTACTTATATCAAACATGCTGCTCATATACCTGACCCTTAGCAAAACACTGCACCTAGGACAGCAGGCCTTATCCAAAGGCAACTAGCTGTACTTCAAGGGCCAGAGTGTTCCTTACAGGAAGCCCCACTAGAGGCAAAAAAGCCAACCAAGCCTCCTCAGATGGCTGGTTCAGCTCTAAACCAGTATGGCAAGTTGAGGCCACAATTCCAAACACCCGGGTGGCTGACCAGCTGGCATTTATCAGTCACAGATACCAGAGATCTCTCTATTTAAGATTCTCAACAGTACAGCTTTTGCTGCCTGCATCTTCAAGCTAGAAGATCACTTTTCTCTCCCCATCAGAACTCTAGAATGTAAATCTAGGAGTGAATTATTGCACCTTCTGCTCAGATAAGAACCAAGCACTCGTACCTATTGTACTGGGTCCCTTTTTCTGTCCTTCTGCAGACAGGATCTGCTTCTCCCCTGTCGTTACTGTACCCTCCTCCTGTGCAGGCGCTGGCCTGCATCCTGCCCCCGCCACGCACCATGTCCTCAACACTACACTGTACCAGGTCTCACGAGTCCCGAGCGCCAGCTGTCCAGTTGTTCCTCTTCCACAAGCTTCTAATCTATATACTCCCAGTTCTACCAGGAAAACAGGATAGGTGTAAATGAATTTGGAAGTTTTATGAGCCATAACCTATACCTTTAGAAGGTACAGTAAATGTTAATTTTGCACTATCTGAAGTTTCATTTCCCTCTTATGAATAAAGAGACCAAAAAAACACATTAAGAGACATGATCAGGGCTAGAAGGAAGTCAGCACTTGAAAAGCTGACAACAATTCAAGAACTCCTGACACCCAGATTCATCCTCAAAAGACCATACTGCATATTTTAACCACAAGCAACCTATATCCAATGGCAGTTCTGCTCTTGAGCTTATTAACACAATTATGCTTATTAGATTTAAAGGTTTACTACAGTCCTGAAATCTGGAGAGTAGAAATTATTTAGAATTTATTTTTAAATACAAACACCTCCTCTGTCTCTCATCAATTGCAGTGTTTAGACGGTCATTTTTTCTAAATATTTTACAATTCTTCATTTCCCTGCTGCTCTATGTAAATTCCCTTCAAATAGTACAGGTAAATTACTGCAGAGCTGTAAAGTTGCACTAAACCTTCCTTCCAGCATCTGCTCACACACCTGTAGCAAGGGTCAGACCCATTTCTCCTTGTCCCATCACAACCACTTGCTGCCCCCCCTCCCTCGTCCCTGCCTTGAAGTACAGCAGTGTTCAAACAGGCAGGCAGCAAACCAGATCAAGGAACTGATTCAGCCGAAAAACTAGCACACCAACGGAAATTTATTTTTATAGATCAGCTTCCTGAACCAGCTCACCCTGCAGCTCCGTAAATATGTATACCTGCTTAGAGGCAGAGCACGCTCACAAGAGACTGCGCCTCTCAGCAGCAGCCTTCGTTTATAGTAGATTACAGCGACGCCGTAAACCACTGCATGGCTGCAGCCAAATACCACCAGCCAACGTTAGCTGATGCTTAAAATATTAAGAGTAGTAATGATCCACTCCAAGAGACACTCTAACCTCCTGCATAACACAAGCTACAATACTCTCCCAGTAATGCCATCAGTTCCAAGATTTCCCTCTTAAAAGGCGTTTAATTTTGGCTACAGACTCCAAGTAACTAAAAGCATAATGCTCATTCAGTAAATTCAGTCTTCAAACAAAAACAGAAGAACAAACAACCCACCCTCCACAAGGAACACAATTTCCATTTTGAATTCATTTAGGCTAAACAAACATGTCTTAATTCAGTCATTAAATTGGCTAGCCATCATATATCTTTTTCCAACGTCTGCAAGAGCACAGACAACAAAACTCTGACCCTTTTTGTGGAGTAATAACTTCAATCTTTCCAAGGAAAGGAAAGAGTAGCTGCAATTTCAGCTTCTATCAGTGATGAAAAAACACTTTAAATAAATCAGTGATTTGTAAATAGGTATCTCTAATAAAATATTCAGGTTGTCAATAAACAAAATCCAGATACTTTAACTTACTTTTCCCTTTTGGTTTTGATTTCCCTTCTTTCACCTTTGCTCCTGTGATAGCAGCAAGCTCTGCTTCTAGGTCCCCATCATCCCCACCTTCCTCTGCAGCCAGCAGCATCTCTTCAGGATTGAAATCTACAAACAGCCCCAGCTGGAGCCAAGAGAAAATAAAAAAAAATAACAAACTGCAGTTGGAACAGAGATGACACTCAAAAACATCACACTGCATGGATTATTTAAACATGTTCATGCATTCTGGATTCTGTTCAATTTTTTTTTTAGAGCCCACTATCATACCACTTCTATTACCAAAACAACACGTACCAGGCACCCATAACAGACATAAGGTACATAAATCTTAATTATCGACAAATATTCCCTCTAAAACTCTACACAATCAACTATTTCTTAAAATCAAGCCTATCTAACAGTCTGACACAACAAGGCAAAATGAAATTATGTCTGCTATAGTGAGCCTCATGAAGCAGATATCATCAGGGAAGTTCAGGGCAGTTCCTGTAACAGCTAAGCTAAAAAATATTCAACCGTTCACACAATACAGGTCTGACATGCACACACCGCAGAGATTTCACCCTTATCTCTTGGAAGAAGCTATGTTTACATACACAGAACTGTTCTGTCCTTCCCATTACCTCCCTTTGTAAATCGTAAACACATGGAAAGCACATGCACACACACACACACAGAAACATAACCATTTCAAACCAGCAATGCCTACACAACACTGGAGAAAACAAACACCTGTCTGGAACAGATCATCAGCTAAGCTATAGCATCTCAGGCAATATTGCTAATAACAGTAACCGTAATTTGATGAAGCAGTGGGGGTTATCATCAATGTTGTAAAACATGCCAAAGGATATGAGAGAAATCTCTGAGGTCTTAGTCTAAAAGATGTTCTTCCAAGATGTCATTTTATCACGATTTTTGTATCACTGGTTAAGACACTGACTGCCCCAGAAATAACAACATTTTTTACTGAAGGTATGCTAAGCTTTATAAACATGAATTAACTCAATTAGATTCATCCTGTGAGGTAGGTGGAGCAGCTTTCCTCAGACTTTTCCAAAGCACAAGCCGCTGTTGTCCTGTTGGACTTTCCAGGGCCAAGCAGGTAGCAGTTCAAATCCTTTTGAGCCGAGAAACAAAAATCAGTTGTCACTATTACAAGGGTTAACAACCTCCTCCTGCCTCGGAGGATCTGAAGTGCTGCCAGAAGCTGAAGCTGCCTGTCAGTTTGTCAATTAGCGTGAACCAGTTTATAACAACTTTTTTTTAACCTGTAGGACCTGAGGTGCTGGTGGCTACTGCCTTGAAATATTTTGTGGCCCTCTTTGAACCCTTTTATAATCCTAAAGGAGCATGTGAAACACAGCTGAGGAACACCACCTCCAAGGCTCAGGAACAGTATTCAAAACCTGCAGCTATTTGTTTACTAGCCCTGATCCTGCCCTTGACATTCCGTAAGGCACTGGGCAGATCAGTTGGCCACCCTCTGCCATATCCATCTCCCTTCTGTAAAACAAAACTAATACATTTGCAGCCTTGGATAGAATGGAAAGAAGGTCAGGACAAGATTTAATTATGAAATATTTATAATGGTGATCTAAACATTCAAGTTCTATGGAACACATGTACACCTTTCATCAATGTGCAAAATGGATCAGAGCACACGTCATCTGTTCATTGCTACACTGCGAGTGTTGAAAGTGAAGCAAGTGTAGTAATGAATGAAGTCAAGATCAGAATCCCTCAGTTCTAGCTCTAAGGCTTTTCCAACTGTTCAGTAAGGCACATTTCCAATGAAATTAATAGTATTAAACAAATGCTTAATAAAACAGAAAAAAATAAGTTAAAGAATCTTGCAGCTGGTACACTACATAGCTCAAAAGCAGTCTAAATTGAGTTTGCAAGAGAAAAAAGCCATTAGTGTATTTGTTTCAAGAAACAATCCTCCATGCTGTAAGACATGCTCAATAACTAACTGTATAGAATTAGAAACTGGTAAAATATGTTACTGCGATCCTTTCTTTACTCTTTATCTTTTCAGAGCTTGGTTTCTTTTTTCTGGGGGTGGGGTGAGTGAGGAAGTTATTTTCACCTTTTATCTTCCCTCTTGTTCACAAGAACTAAGTTATATACTACCTCTCCATCTGAGAAATACAAACTTTCACATTAGAGCAACACCAACACTATGGATCTCTAACTAAACCGTTCTGCCTCCTGTATAAGCACACTGTTTCTAAGAAATCACCAAAACAGAGTATCTGTTCTCCATTCTAATATCCGATTCCAAACTCTTGTCATATTTCCCTATATTCTTATCACTTATTCCTCCTCTGTATACTACTTGCCTCTATTCTACCTCCAAAGGTTTCTGAAGTTCCATTCTGGTTCTAACATATTCTTTGCCTCTAACTGTACGGTGTTTTTCTTCCACTATTCTACCCAGAATTTTGCCTGGGCTGTATTTCTAAGATTGACACCATTGCCTGATTTCCTACACCCGCCAACCATGACTAAATCATGTTTCTCTCCTCAACACTTCTGAAACCACATCCAAAGGAAGAGTATGAAAAAAAACCCAACACATGGACAGATCTAAGCTCACTTTTAGCTACAGGAGAAGTACACTGGCTTATCAGTCTATCTGTCGCAAGAAATAATGACCACACAGAGGGAAATAAAAATTAACTGCCCTGGTGTAACACCTTAATGTTCTCCTGTATGTGTCCCTGAATTTGTTATTTGATATTCTGCTCTTCTTATTTCTGTTTTCTTAGAGGTGTAAGAAAAGCCTCAATATAGATACTGAACTTATAATTAAATCTCGATATAGCTAGGGTAGGAAACTACTACAAGCATGAGTCACAAGGTCTCACGCAAAGATTACAGGATTACAACACTGTGGCTTCCCTGCAAGACCTCCAGTGCTGCCTATCAGGTATTTACTTTAAGAAGAATGCAGTAAAGGAGAACAGAAGAAAACAGGCATCACACAATTTAAATTTCTTCACGGTCCTCCAATCTTATTAATGCATGTGAGATTCTAGCAGGAAAACAGCAGCAAGAGGTCTGAGCGGGACTATTCTCGAGAGCAGGAGGTTTCCCTACCTGCTTTGCAACCACGTTTCCCTGGCCCTTTGCCTTCCTTACCTGCTTTGCAACTGCAGCTCCTTGGCCCTTTGCCTGAGGGCTTTTTTTCGGTCTTCTGCCAAGCATGCTAGTTCATGAATTTCAGAAGATTGTGTCTCTAAGGGACCTGAGAGCACATGAAATCGAAAGTCAGTATCCTCGCCTGTCTCAACGCACTGCAAGCTGCACAAACTCGGGCAGCACAGAGCGGGCTGGGCGCGCACCTCGCCCCCACAGACGGGGCACCACCGTGAGGGGAAGGGGGGGCACACACCCTGTAACACCCTCCCCAGGGCCCAGGCCCCTCGGTGCCGCTTTCTCCACCGCCACCCG